>NC_080539.1:59863952-59968952 GCF_028640845.1 Ahaetulla prasina
GAGAAAGAAAGAGGAGTCAGGGTACAACTTCAGGTTTCTCAATAATATAGCTGATCATACTTAGAATGAAATATAGTGTGACTATTAGAAATATAAATGGAAATTATTATATGTTAGAATTAGGAGAAGATGCTTAGGAGATATTTCTTAGATAGTGTAAAAATGTTCCATGTACAGGTAAATTTCCTTAATGAAATAGAAAATAGTAATGCTTTTAAATCCTTTACCGCTGGCACCTAGCGCCAGCTAGGCTGGCCAAAATGTACCCAAATTTAAGTCCAAAGTGCTGGAAATGTAGTCAACAACAAGGTACCTCCTTTAATGTCTGGTGGATGTGCCCTGAAGCAAAAAAGTACTCGGTTAAGATACAGGGATGGCTACAGTGGCAGCGTGTGGAAGCCTTTGGCCTAGTATGGATATAACAAAATGCCAAACTGAGCTGAACCCAGCTCTCTTGGGAATGCTTAAGATAAAACTTGATAAAAAAACAAGATATTTGATTTTGCACATACTAACAGCGGCGAGGATTGCGTTTGCACAATATTGGAAACACAGTAACATACTACTAGAGCAGTGGTTCTCAACCTTTATAGTGCTGCGACCCCTTTAATACAATTCCCCACAATGTGGCGACCCCAACCGTAAAATTATTTTCACAGCGAACTCAGCGCAAGCTCAGCAGCCAAAGAAGGGGGGGGAAAGCGGCAAACTGCTTTTTTGAATTTATTGTGCCTGAAGCCGTATTGGCTAGCGATCTGAACTGCTTGCGATTGCCTTGAGGACGGAGGCATTAAAGCGGAGACTCCTCCCCTATTAAGTTTATTGCGCCTGAAGCCAGATTAGGCTAGCGATTGGGAGTGATTGCTTGTGCAGTCAACCATTGGAGCACGATTCTTCGACTCGCAAGTATACTTTCCATATTTCCGATGGTCTTAGGCGACCCCTGGCAAATCGTTATTCAACCCCCAATGGGGTCGCGACCCACAGGTTGAGAACCGCTGTACTAGAGAATCTGATTATCCAAAAAATATATGATTGCGCAGAAATGGATAGGCTTACCATAGAATTACAAGAAAAAGAAGATTCAGAATATTATGCAGTCTGGGAAAATTGGTACACATGGACAATCAATAGAAATAGAAAATAAAATATATATAAGGCTATTGATGATTAGATGCGTATAAATGTATATAGAAATTATATGGAAGGTAGATCCAAAATATACAATAATGTCACAGTTCTGTTGAATATGTGCAATTGTTATGAAAAAAGAAAATTGTAATAAAAAATAAAATTGAAAAAAAATACTAATGCTTTTGAACTTCTATGTATTTCTTAATCTGGAAATCTATATTCTGCCTTCTTCTGTAATACATACATACAAAGTATAAACTAGATTTATAAGGCTACCCAATTCAAACAAGGTGACTATGAGCAACATGTAACAAAAAACAATGAACCAAAAAAACCTCTCCCAAAATAACATAATACAGATTGTATGAAGATAAAATACCAAAAATAAAATAGAATCAAATGGAATAATAAAAACAATCAAAATGTCAAACTCAATTATTCCTTGTAAAGCCTGAAAGTCTCTTTATAATCAAAATTGAAAACCAGAAGTCCAACTTAATATTGTCCCATGACATGTCTAACTGCAAAATGTAACAGAATTTGGAGTATTATCACTCCGCATCTTTGTGTATTCATGTCCTAATCCAAATCCCAGCCATTTGCATTTTTAAAACAACAACAAAATTGCCATTGATGGGACTTGGGCTGGATGCAGTTTTATCAAATGGTGTCAAAAAGTTCCATGATCTTTGTTCTATAGGATTCCCTCACCCACTTGCAGAGTGTAATAAGAGGAAAGAAGAATTGAATGAGACAGGAAAGGTGTGTGTGGGAAATGGGGGACAAACCTAGTATTGCATCAAGTACTAGCCTCAGGTTCTGTGACAACAGAAATAAGACAAAATGCAGCCGTAGATGAGCAGACAACATGTCACCTACACAGAGGGCCTTTTCATCCTCAACCATGTTCCCTAAGCAACAGTTTGCCCCCTTCAGACATAATCTTGAGAGACACAGGATGAATGCTTCCTTTTTCAAAAGTGTCACATAAAGTAGCTTACCAGTTGGGTGGGCAAAAAAAATAATATTTTCTGATATCTGTTGTCATGTTTTATTAGATTTAGGATACTATTATTTTATTTACTTAGAGGTTTAAAAGTATCATTTTGAGAGATAATGCCACAGGTACAATGTTAAACTGATGGCAGTAAAGGATTAGAGTGTTCTTTATAAGAGTCTGCAAAGAGCTTTTTTTAAGTATCCCAAATATGTTTGAATGTTTCTCAGCCATTGTTTGTTTGTTTTTTTAAAAACCCATCAATTCTAAAATTCAACTATTAAACTGAATGGAAATTTTATTACAAAATTAGTCCCAAGTGTTGAAAAGTAAGTTGTACTTGAAATCACTGTAAATAAGACAAAAAAGAAGAGCCATTTTGTCCTTAGAAGTATATCTGTGGAATTATATTCTTTGTGTTAGATTTGTATCTTTCCCTGTAGTAGCTCAGGATGATATACCTATCATTCTCTTCCATTTTTTCCCCTACAGAAGGAACTGTGGATTTGGCTGAAAGAAATTGGCTGAAACCTATTCACTGAGATTCCATTGCTAAGGGTGGATTTGAACAAAGTTTCCTCAGTTCAAATCCAACCAGCTGACAAGATAGCCATGGTGCCATGGTCCAAGCCCCATTCTTTGGTACTTGTGTAGATTTCATGGCATACTAGTGGCTATTAGTACCACCATTATTCAGTGAAGATTCAATGAAGCTTTTATTCCTGAAGAAAGGTTTACTTTTAATCAAGGAGAAATACCATAACTCATACACTAAATACTCCTGTAACAAGTAAATGTTCTTTCTGTTCAAAACACAATTTGGCATTTATGGGTCATTCAAAAATAAAATAAAGACAAGGCTTGAGGAGAATGATCTTAATCTCACCACTGCTGCTTTCACTAATTTTTTTTAAGAGTTTAATGAGAATTGGGATCCTGATACCATCAGAAAACATTTCTATACAATATTTCAAAATATTCTGGTAAATCACATTATGATTATGGCAGCATTGACTAACAGTGTTGTTATTGTGGAGAAGGATAGTGGGATTTGCTTGGAAATTATGTGGTGAAAAAGAGGCAAAGAGGCAAAGCTAGAGAAGTGATCAGAGGATGGTGTCAAAAAAAGCAGAAACAAAAAGGCGTACGGATAAGGATGTCTGAAAGCAAAGGTTGACTACGATGATCTGGAGAAGTGTGTTTCATAAAAAATAATGCTTTGGGCAATATGTTTCTTTCTTTAATAGTTTTAAGTGAAGTAAAGGCAGGCAGGATTTGTTGATTTGAGTTTGAGAATTAACCACACAGTTAAATCTGTTTGGCTGCCTGTTGTCCATCAGAAAGTCTATACATGACCAAATTCTAATTTGGCTTTATGGCATAATCTATGCATTCAAATCTGCTTGTGACATCAAATTTGTGACATTATCTATGTCATCTATCACCTGTATTGATCTGGAGCTCCACAAGAAAAAAAATCTTTCATTTAAAAAATTGATATCAAAGCTTGATAGAGAGACTGAGAGAGCAAGAGAAAGACAGAAAATACCTCCTTATAGTAGCCTATTAAAGTGCTACTATTCCAGTGAAGGGTATTCCTTCTCCATTCATTGCTGACATTGGTCACATGATTTTGGCTCTTTCAGAGACTTTGAGGATGAACATTTGTAGGCAGATGTAAAATGGTAAACAATGTACAACTATGTAAATCTAATAGATGAACTTCTGAAAATGGTGACCACCTGAAACCATGAAATTGTTACTGATAGTACAAATTTTACTACCAGCTTTACTGGTAAAAAGCTTGACAAAATCCAATAGGATAGCAATAGCACTTTACACCGCTGTCTTGGTGGTTTTACAATGTCAGCATATTATCCCCAACAATCTGGGTCCTCATTTTAATGACTTTGGAAGGATGGAAGGCTGAGTCAGCCTTGAGCCAGAGGTGGGTTTCAGCAGGTTCTGACCAGTTCTGGAGAACCGCTAGCTTTGAGTAGTGGTTTGAGTAGTTCAGTGAACTGGTAGTAACTGGTAGTAAAAATTCTGACTGGCCCCACCCCCATCTATTCTCTACCTCCCGAGTCCCAGCTGATTGGGAGGAAATGGGGATTTTGCAGTAACCTTCCCCTGGATTGAATAGGGAATGGAGATTTTTCAGTATCCTTTCCCTGGAGTGGGGTGGGAATGGAGATTTTACAGTATCCTTCCCCTGTCACGCCCACCAAGCCTTGCCTACCAAGCCACACCCACAAAACCGGTAGTAAAAAAATTTGAAACCCACCATTGCCTTGAGCCCATCAGGATCAAACTCCAGGCTATGGACAGAGTTAGCCCACAGTATTCTAACTACTGCACCATCAGGCTCCTATCTTGAGGTACCGTATATACTCGAGTATAAGCCGAGTTTTTCAGCACGTTTTTTGTGCTGAAAAACGTCCCCTCGGCTTATACTCGAGTATATACGGCTTATACTCGAGGTTTTTTTTTTCTTCTTTTTTTCACATTATACCGGATGGTGCAAACTTGGCGGGCTTTTGCATTAGCTGGAAGCCCTGCGGTGCAGTAAGAGGCGGGCGGGAGCCGCCAGCCTTCTCGGCTGAGGGAGGGAGGCTTTCCCTGACCGGTAGCTGCCTCATTTCCCTCCCTCGGCTTATACTCGAGTCCCCAGTTTACCCCAGTTTTTTGGGGTAAAATTGGGGACCTCGGCTTATACTCGGATCGGCTTATATTCGAGTATATACGGTATTTTCTGTAGCTCCAAACGTTCCTTCTGACTAAAACTTCTAATTTCATAGAAATGATGCTGTCTCCCACCCACTGTACACACCCCGCCCCATTGCAGCCTTCTTTACCATACATACACACAGAAAAAACAAACCCCTTTGAGGGACCTTTCTTCATGCAATTACCTTCTTGCTACACTTTAGAACTTCAAGTATGTCTCTGTACTATTGGATCATGGTACATAACTTGCTAGATAGTAAGTATTTGTATAAGTTAGGTTAGATCAGTCATAGACATAGCTGGACTGAAGAAGAGATGTCTATAAGATAGCAAGAAGCTGGAGTCAAGAAAAACACATAAAGATATAAAAGCCAGGAATCCCTTATTATTCACACAAAGTTTATGTTAAAATAAAAAGTTATTACTATCTGAAGATAGCTCAGTTAACTAACCTGTGTAAATAGGGCCAATCCAGAACCCCAGTATATTTCACTCTGAAGAGGTTCTTGATAAAACTGCTTCTCTTTCTTGCATCATACTGGTCATACTACCAAAATATCCTGTAGATTTTTGCATTTTATAATATCTCTTGGTTGTGATAATAATTTCATTCCATTTTAGGGAATTAAATAAGATTTAGCGTACCTAATCTGTTTCACTGATTTGAAGGGACAGGGCAGAAAATGATTAATCTTGGTTGGCTTTTACCATGTATTTTGTTTCCAACAAAAACTTTGTAACCTGTGGGGTGTCCTTCAGAGTTTAACCCATCAATGAACTGTCTAAGCAAGGAGAACTGTCTTAATTACAGTACCGAATTAAGATAATACTTGCCTGGCTCTTGTTCAGAGCATAGCTTTACGAGTTGAATGTGTGACCTCCAAGAGTGCCCTATTCCAGTAGAGATTTTATCTCACAATCAGCTGAGATTGAAAGTTTACCAATATTTAAAGAATGCCAAAGAGCACTAGGTTCTATGTGTTTGTCTCCTGTACCCATCCAATTAGGAAAATAATCCATTACAGAAAATCTTGATTAAAAAGTTGACTTATCCTCTGCTTTGATTAAAATCCAACATCACAGTGAATCAATTCTCTGGTCTTTTCTATGAAACCTTTCTTAAATGCAGACAGAAGGCCAATTGGATGGTTCTTCCTTAGTTGATTCACCTTTCAGTGCCCTCTGATTCTAACATCCAATGAAAAGAATAGCTATTCTGTCTCTCCCTTCTCCCCATTCCTTTTGTTCCTTTTTCACTGGCATACTTGTCTATTGTGATCTTGGTGCTTATTTTCCAGGGTGTTATCCTTTTAAAGTAAGCCTTCAACCCCTACCCCATAAGTCATCTGTTGTAAACAAATCGAAGTTTCTTGGTTATCAGAGCAATTAGAGGTGGGATAGGAGAGGAAATTGCATAACTTTTGAAGCTTGTCTCATAATTGTATAGCAGATCTTTGAAAGATACATTGTGATGACAGGGAGAAAGTTATTCTAGAAACTAGAGTGATAATTTGATGCTCAACATGGCGATTTGACTTCTCTGACCAAAGAAAGGAGGCTGGTAGGAACTTATTTATTTATTTTATTTTATTAAATTTTTATACTGTCCTTCTCCCAAAGGACTCAGGGCGGTGTACAGCCAAGGTAAAACACGAAATATATACAATTAAAACATTTAAAACCTAGCAAATTACAAAAAGGCTGATAATTAAAATTTAGTTTTAAAATTTTAGAAATATTAATAAAACCCCGAATTAAAATTTAACACTATTATGCCAGTCCCGCTTGAATAAATTTGTACGGTCACTAAACAAACAGTTGTAAGTTGAGGACTACCTGTATTTAGACTGTAAAATTTTGGAAATAATAGAGGGCATTTTGGATCTTGCAGTATAGCTGGTTTATATAGTTTAGATATCCATTCCATTTATATAGTTTAGATATCCATTCCACCTTCCAGGATATCTATTACATTCTCCTTCTTCAGGTTTTCCATTTCACATTCTTCTTTTCTGCTACTGTTACACTCTGTGGCTATCAGAACGCCCTGACAATTTGGGATGGTTTGTTTTTAAGTGTATTTGCACTGTGAGTGTGGTTTTCTTTCTTAAAAAAAAAATTAGCTGGACAAATCTTGATGTCTGTCTTCCTCTCTCTCGTGTACAGATTGTACCTTTTGTCTAGAGGAAAAACTAACTATAAGAAATTTACAGTGCATACACATAAATAGAAGAGCCAGAGCCAAGTTATTTTTACAATGTAACATTTGGGAGAAATAAATTTAGGCAACTCCTACCATCCTTTTTGATCCTATCTTTTCTTCATGAAAACATTCAAAGCAAGAGTGGTTAAAAAAAAATACAATTGGAAGATAGGGAAAAGGTTGGGAATAGATGACTTCCAACATTTGGCTATCACCCCAAATCATCTTTTGTGTAATTAAACAATGACAAAAAGCCACTGATTGTGGGTGAAGAAAAGCAAAGCAGACAAAAGGAAAGGCACAGGGAAAATGTCAGCTGCAAAGCTCTCATTTTGGAAACCTACAATGTAGTGATTGATAGGCCTACTATTTTTCAGCTCTGTCACAGCTGAAGTATAAAGCTGTCAGTGCACATGATAATGATGGATGTGCTAAAACATGCAAATAGCATGAAAAATCATTTCTCACATAATTTTGGAAGATGAGAAGAGTTCTGAACTGGGGGGGAAAGGGGAAGAGAGGTCATGCTTAACAGTCAGCCAAGTGGAATAGGAAGCTGCCTGACTGCCTTAGGCACCCTTAATTGCTAGGCAAGTTAAACAATGAATTATATGGGCATTCTGCAAATTTTCCCACAGAAGTGTTATTATGGCCCGCTTGGGAATGGGAAGAGCTATTGATGGGGTTTGGGAGGGGTTATTAGTATACAAACCAAGTGAGCAGGTTCTCTATTCTAGCAAGTCCTCCCAAAAAATCCAAATGACCGCAACCAGGCTCTCTTGGTAAATGACATTGTTTTAAAATATTCAGTATATTTAAGAGGGTAAATTTATATTTTATTATTGGTAATTGGCTAGCTTTATTACTACAGCATCCAGTAAAATCCAATGGAAGCATTAACACCACAATGAAGGCTATCCCCAGACAGATATCACTCTTATAGCAATGTATGGTCATCTAAATAGGTCTTGTTAACCACCATCTCCCAATCAGAGAATAAGCAGGTATAAATGCTCTCTGTGTGCCTCTATGTTTCTGTTACTCTTTTCATGTCTCTGTTTCTCTTTACTTCACTTCAGGAATTTAACTTTTTGTTTCTCTTACCTCTTAATGTCTCTCTTATTCTCTTAACGCAGGGCATTAAGTAACCAATAAAAGATATTTATATGAACATCTTAATGAAGAAATCCCATGATGCTAGCACTTTTCTTAAAACTGCTGACTTCTAATCCTTTGCTTTTCTTCCTTTCCCAAAAGATTGTGATAAGCAAGTGATGATTGATAATAGATCAGTGATGGAACACACACTGACCAGTTAAAATGCATTTCAGGTAGCTAGGAGACCTGGAAAATATTAGCGGGCAGCATTGATCGCAATGGGCAGTCTGATCAGGTATATATATAAAGCAGCATTGTGGAGTCTATTAATCCCAAATTCTGACTTCATTGAAAATAATTGTGCCCATTATTCCAAACTGGTATTGGCTTGATTTAAAAAAAACAGATTTGATTCTTGAGAGTTTTCTAATGGAAGTCTGGAGAATGAGCTTGCAGGGGGTTTTTTTCTGGTTCAAGGAAGAAAGAATTGATGGAGTCTGGAAACAAGGTTTTACTTAGAATAAGTACAGAATAAGTACTGAATAAGATGTAACAAGGTTTTGTTTTGTTTTTTAGCCTTAATAAGTCAGTAGAAGTCCTTCAACAATCTTCTAAAGAATTTAGATTTCATTAAAATTTCCAATGAGGGCGATGACTTTTGGTGTAGCTACATTTCCTAAGAACCTGCCTAATTTAGGCTAGGAAGAAAATACTTAAAATACTTGATGTACATAGAAACAAGTAAAATAGGACTACAAGATCAGTGCTGCAAAAATCCAGGCAACATTATATGCTGTCATCTAGAGCAGGTGTCTCCAACCTTGGCAACTTTAAGACTTGTGGACCACAAGTCTTAAAGTTGCCAAGGTTGGAGACACCTGATCTAGAGTGTAGTTAGTTGGGTTTTTTTCTGAAACGCTGACATAGAGATTGTTTAAATTTTTGCAGCCCAGGTTTGGTAACCTTAGGTAAAACTCAGGTAAAGGTACTATAGATAAAGGTAAAGTGTTCTTGCTAAATTGGCTTAAAAAGGCCACCAGACAGATGTTCTATATAACATGTAACCTAAGTGTAAGATGTAACCTATAAAAGGGACCCTATTTGTAAACCTGAAAATATTGTGTTTAAACATGTTAAAAAGGATCTGTGTTAACAAACACTGATTCTTTTCTTGCTCTATCACTTCCAAGCCTTTTGGCTGATACACCTCCTGATAATTGATTAAACATGTATATACTATCTAATCACTCAATGATTACATGACTGCGTTTGATTTCTCCACAGCTGATGACATTCCACAAAGTATGTTAACTTTCGCTATTGAAAAAGATTTCATTCATCTGTGACAGCTTAATCAAATCTTCTCATCATCTCTCATAGTTGAAGTCAATGAAAGATAATCATGCATATCTGAATAAGCCTTTTAAGGAGAGCCAATCAAAATCTGTAGTGAAGTACATTTCTTTAAAGGACACACACATACATAGAGATATCAAAACATATACCATTCCTACATACACTTAAACATGATAGTTTAAATGTCCTCTTAATTTTAGCTAAGATCAAGTGTTACACAACTCCCATCATTCTCAGCTATGATGACCATTGGCTAAACTCCCTGAGGATGAAGACAATGTTAGCTTGGAATTCTTCAACTTGGCTGCACGGCTGATTAAAATGGCTGCAGGTCAGGACAGTAAATTTCAACTCATCTAAGAAGCTGACTTTAAAAAAAGTGCTTAAGTCTTAGAGAAAAATAGATTAATAGTTGAAATTTCATAATTTATTTTTTCAACAAAAAATAACTATCGGTTTATCCTCAGAGGTTCAGAAGGATATTGCCCACCTCTTCCTTTCTATAAAAATGAATTGGTACCATTTATATGCAGATCCTAACTTTCAGATTGTCCTTACCCTAGCAACACTGCTACTATTGTACAAACATGTTTACTTAGACAAATCTAATTTACCACTTGTTAATGTGCGTTGCTTTTATTTGCAATATTATATTAAAGTAGAAATAGAATTATGTTTCCCCTCCTCCCCATTATGTTGCCTAAACTCAATTCATATCCTATTGCCAAGGGAATACATTTATTAATTTCTATTTTACTTTATAACCAGTCGACTAACATGACCTTTACCTAAACAAGTCTATAATTGCAATTAGGTTTATATAACTTATAACACAGTAACAGTAAAAAAATACTTTAAAGAAATGCTACCAGACATGGACTTCCTGTAGCTATTAAATGGATTATTCTGGCAGCACTTGTGAAAAAAATATATTCTTACTCATGCCAACATTTTAACATCAACTGTAATATTCTCAGTTGACACATTAAAAATGCACCAATTAATCTCAATAGGAAAGCATAAAGTCTTACCCACCTATTCTCTGAAGTTTAGATATCGCTACTGTGTACAATAAAAATTGTATATTCATGAACTCCATTTGTTTTATGTCCTCCTCTCTCTCAACGTCTCCCAAGTAGCATATGCTTTGCTCTGTGGAGAATACAATCAAATTTGTCTGTCTTGTCATATTGTCATCAAAGTGATAGTATCACAATTAAATTAACATTTTCTGAAGAACTGAAAGGGAGGGAAGGAAAGAGGGATGAAAAAGCTTGCCTTTACTGAGACTCCTCTCCTTCTCTTTCCTCTTCTTTTTATTTGCAATTCCCTTAAACAAAGGGGCATAAAAACTAACTAGCAATTTAATTTGACAAATGCCAATATTGAACTACAGTGGTTTGTGTTGCTATATTTTAGTTCTCTAAGAGACATTGTTACTGAAAGACTTCTTAAGATTTGACACTGGATTATTCTTTCAGAATAAGGATACTTTGAAAGCTCTTGTGATTCCCCGAGTTAGTAATTACCAGATTGTAATGCACCTGTGAAATCACATTAAGTTTGATGAGGAGTTCCAGAAATACATTGCCATGTTTTCTAGTTAGGGCTAACATATTGGGTAGGTGACATTTCACTCATTATTTAAGTCTATGAAGCCTACTTAACATCTGACATGTTGATTTCTATTTAAGTACTCCTCTAGGACAACAATAAAGGAACTAGCAGTCAAAAAATAAGTTGCATACTAGGACTTGGTTGAGTAAAAATGAAAGCTTGTAAAATATATTCAAATGCCCAGGATATGACTACACCTGCAAACATTGGGTAGGCAATTATTTTCCCTGTGATATTTTATGGAAATGAAAGTTGGACTGTAATGAACAAGGATAGAGAGAATGTTTATGCTTTAGAACTTTGGATAGCCTGAGAATACTGTGGATAGTCAAGAAAACAAATTAATCATCAAACAAATTAACTCACTCAAGGCACAAATGACCAGGCTCAAATTATTATACATCAGACAAATTAAATGAAATCTAGCTCTTCAGATATGTCTACAGTGCTGGGGGAAAAATGAAGAAAAGAAAAGAGAACAACCAGCAACAAGTGGGTGGACTCAAGACCTGAAAGCAGTGGTGGGTTTCAAATTTTTTTACTACTGGTTCTGTGGTTGTGGTTTGATGGGTGTGGCATGGTTTGGTGGGCATGGCTTGGTGGGCGTGGCAGGGGAAGGTTACTGTAACATCTCCATTTCCTCCCCAATCCAGGGGAAGGTTATTGCAAAATCCCCATTTCCTCCCGATCAGCTGGGACTTGGGAGGCAGAGAATAGATGGGGTGGGGCCAGTCAGAATTTTTACTACCAGTTCTCCGAACTACTCAAAATTTCTGCTACCGGTTCTCCAGAACTGGTCAGAACCTGCTGCAGACCACCTCTGCCTGAAGGACCAGATTGGTAACAGATATTCTGTGTGATTACTAAGAATTAGTAAAGATTTGAGGGCATGTGTAGTAAAGAAATCAGTCAACCCATTCTCTAGGAATTTATAAAAATTCTTCTAAATTTCAGTTTCCTCTGTGGTGGTATCCTATTTACGGAATCCCTCCTCAGAAAAGCTTATATTAACATCATTCTTGCACCTGGTGAAAGTTGTTCTGTCTCCCAGGCTTTTTAATTGTCTTTTAATTTGCATTGTTTTAGATTTTGAATGGCCACATTGCTGCTTCCTAGTTTATGCTATTTCATTTTGCATTTGATTTGATTGCATATCTTTGTATTCAAACTGTATTTCTTTAGTGTGGTTATTATAAATTTCCCAAAAAGCTTCAGCTATGGGTAATTTGATTCTTTTTAATAAATAAGTAAATGTGGGTTAACTGCAATTTTTAACAAAATAAAAAATATAGTTTACTAGAGTGTACTTTGAAAAGTAATATTGGCAACCTATGGCTGAATATAGTCCTCACAATTTATTTTACAACATACAGAATATTCTTCAAGTGCCACAATTTAGAATATATTCTTTGTAGACTCAGAGGTTAACATCAAGAATGGTGGGGAAAAAACAACTCCCTGTCCCTGATTTACTCTGAACAATATAGATCAGCTTTCCTTGATGTTTTTAATCAGGGATCCTTGAAATAATTTTCATATCCCTGGGAACCCCTGAATAAAAATAAAACAATACAAAAATTTGCAATATAATTCATTTCCAGCCTACACAAACCATGTTTTGTAACATTTACAACAACAGCCATGTAACTACCCAACACCAAGTCATGAAGCCATCATGGTGTGCACAAGTTTTGTGTGACCTGCAAAGTTCAAAAAACCATGTTCTTTTTCAGTCATAATTTCTCACAGAACCATTTGCAATCAGCCCCATTTGAGAAACGCTGATATAGATTGAGAATTTCTAGCTAAACATATCTTCTTCTTTTCCAAGCATGAGATCAAAAACTTTGTGTCATGTTCATTAAGCTTATTCATTAATTTTTATTTATCAATATACGAGTTCTGATTAACTCAAGGCAACAATAACAAAAAACAGAATAAATATCAACATACATTGTAATGAAAATATGCAGCAGTTTTTTTTCTGACAGAGAGAAAAAATAGTTTATCAACACATGTGTGCAATTACATATAAGCACCTATTGAGAGACCGTATGTTAAAACTGTACATACGGTAGGGATAATGGGGGATTTCAATCATTCTGACATCTGCTGAAAATCTCACTCTGCCAAGCCAGAGTCCAACAATTTCTTGTTCTTTCTCACTGATCACTTCATTTGTGACAAGATGGAAGAAGGAACAAGGGGGCCTACTATCCTGAACCAATCTTTACCACCACAGATTGAGAAAAAGGCAAGGAGAACGGCAGAGTTGGAGAGTTATCAAGTTTATCCTTGAATTTGTGATAACCAGAGTTGAGACAGATCTGTACGTTGGATGGATTCAGCAAGCATTCAACATTCAGAAGAATGGCTTTTGAGCACTCCAAGGAAAAGTATTGCTATTAACTATCAGAGTGGTTCTCAATCATTTCTTCACCACGGATCCCCTTTAAATACCTCTTATGGCCACAGCGCATGGCCACAGATCACCAAGATCTAATTCAAAATTTAAACCATAACATTTCTTCAAGCCTTTGTGGCACCCCCACCCCCATGATTACATCATGACCCCCAGGAGTTTGCAGATTGCCTTGCAGAAGCAGATATCAAAACTGGAACAGATACAGTAAAAGGGAAGAAAGCAGCTAGAGATTGCTCAAGTAAGAAGCTGCTAAGATCCAACCAGGAAGGCTAGAAGACTTACTAAGGCTCAAAAGCAGTTAAACTTCAAACTGCTGCTGTGAGATCCATTTACAGTACTTCCTTGGTTAGATATTTTATTCTAATGGCTATGTTGAATTATTTGCTTGGATTGCTGAAGTTCCAAAGAATCTTTATTTCTTTATTTGTTAAATTTATTTGCCACCTACCTCACCATGGGGCTACTCTAGGCAACTTAAAATAATAAAAAGGAAGAAAAATGAAAGGAGCGTAAACAAAACAGAAGTAAAATAATAGAACAATAAAAATAAAACAATACAAAATTTGCAATATAATTCATTTCCAGCCTACACAAACCATGTTTTGTAACATTTACAACAACAGCCATGTAACTACCCAACACCAAGTCATGAAGCCATCATGGTGTGCACAAGTTTTGTGTGACCTGCAAAGTTCAAAAAACCATGTTCTTTTTCAGTCATAATTTCTCACAGAACCATTTGCAATCAGCCCCATTTGAGAAACGCTGATATAGATTGAGCATTTCTAGCTAAACATATCTTCTTCTTTTCCAACATGAGATCAAAAACTTTGTGTCATGTTCATTAAGCTTATTCATTAATTTTATTTATCAATATCTGAGTTCTCATTAACTCAAGGCAACAATAACAAAAAACAGAATAAATATCAACATACATTGTAATGAAAATATGCAGCAGTTTTTTTTCTGACAGAGAGAAAAAATAGTTTATCAACACATGTGTGCAATTACATATAAGCACCTATTGAGAGACCGTATGTTAAAACTGTACATACGGTAGGGATAATGGGGGATTTCAATCATTCTGACATCTGCTGAAAATCTCACTCTGCCAAGCCAGAGTCCAACAATTTCTTGTTCTTTCTCACTGATCACTTCATTTGTGACAAGATGGAAGAAGGAACAAGGGGGCCTACTATCCTGAACCAATCTTTACCACCACAGATTGAGAAAAAGGCAAGGAGAACGGCAGAGTTGGAGAGTTATCAAGTTTATCCTTGAATTTGTGATAACCAGAGTTGAGACAGATCTGTACGTTGGATGGATTCAGCAAGCATTCAATATTCAGAAGAATGGCTTTTGAGCACTCCAAGGAAAAGTATTGCTATTAACTATCAGAGTGGTTCTCAATCATTTCTTCACCACGGATCCCCTTTAAATACCTCTTGTGGCCACAGCGCATGGCCACAGATCACCAAGATCTAATTCAAAATTTAAACCATAACATTTCTTCAAGCCTTTGTGGCACCCCCACCCCCATGATTACATCATGACCCCCAGGAGTTTGCAGATTGCCTTGCAGAAGCAGATATCAAAACTGGAACAGATACAGTAAAAGGGAAGAAAGCAGCTAGAGATTGCTCAAGTAAGAAGCTGCTAAGATCCAACCAGGAAGGCTAGAAGACTTACTAAGGCTCAAAAAGCAGTTAAACTTCAAACTGCTGCTGTGAGATCCATTTACAGTACTTCCTTGGTTAGATATTTTATTCTAATGGCTATGTTGAATTATTTGCTTGGATTGCTGAAGTTCCAAAGAATCTTTATTTCTTTATTTGTTAAATTTATTTGCCACCTACCTCACCATGGGGCTACTCTAGGCAACTTAAAATAATAAAAAGGAAGAAAAATGAAAGGAGCGTAAACAAAACAGAAGTAAAATAATAGAACAATAAAATAAACAATGACAAAGGAACACAAGAATAAATACATTAATAGGATAAACAAAAGGATGGGGTTGGGTAGAGATTACTATTAACTAAGCAGCCACCTCCATAGTGGATTTTCCTCATTGTGTCTCCTAATTATCAATCTTTGCCCTGATAGCTCAAGTACTTGGGTAGAATAAACTTCTTGGGTAAAATCAACAGGTCCCTCTACATCCAGTGTTTGCTTTCTGTTCTTGTTATTCAGCTCCACATCTCTGTCTTCAAGAATCTCTGCCATGGGATCTGAAAAATAGACCAAAAAGGGTGTAGGTCCATTGCATGAAGTGAGAGGTATACTGGTAATGAGTGATGTTCAAAAAGCAGAATTTCTAAACTCCTATTTTGTGCCTGTTTTCTGTCAGAAGATAAATTAAGCCCAACTGGTCTTTGTTATGCCTTTGAGTGAGTAAGGTTCTCCAGTTTAGGATACAGAAGGAAGGGTTAAGAGAAAGCTTAGCAAATTTAAAGAAACTCCACACATCAAGACCAAACTGATTACATCATAGAGTACCAAAGCAACTAGTGGAGGTGATTACAGAAGAACTCTTATAAGAAACTACTGGAGTAACCGGGTTCAAAATTCAAGAAGATTAAAATATCTTTCATCTTTTAAAAAGAGAAGGAAGACAGACTTGTTTGCTTGATATCTGTTCAGCAAGTTATTAACAAATTATGAAGCAGTGTGTTTCTGACCATTTGAGGAGGCATGTTACAATTAACAAGTATTTGTATTCTCATCGCCAATCTCTTTCCACTTATGACTGTATGACTATAACTTGTTACTGGCAATCCTTATGATTTATATTGATATATTGATCATCAATTGTGTTGTAAATGTTGTACCTTGATGAACGTATCTTTTCTTTTATGTACACTGAGAGCATATGCACCAAGACAAATTCCTTGTGTGTCCAATCACACTTGGCCAATAAAAATTCTATTCTATTCTATTCTATTCTATTCTATTCTATTCTATTCTAAAAAAAAAATTCTATAGGGGTATTTTTGCAAACATATATCAGAGTTACCTTATCTCCTTCTTTGATAGAGTTTCTAGCTTGTGAATTGAAATCAATCATTTAAGGGGGTGGCATAAGCATTATGTACTTGAACCTGAGCAAAGCTTTTGCAATATTCTCATTTATAAAATAATAAAATATGGGCCAGAGGATACTATTCTTAGGTGAGTCACACCTGACTAAATGATCTTACCAAAGATCATTTATTGGTCAACTTCAGTGTGAAGGAAAGTATTAAATACAGTACCACAGAGGTCTTTTTTGAATCCTATGCCTTTCTACTCTTATCAATAACTTGGAAGAGGAAGATGAGGGTACTTTGCAGATGACATTAAGCTGGGAGAAGTGATTGTTACTTTGGAAGAGAGAGAGAGAGAGAGAGAGAGAGAGAGAGAGAGAGAGAAAGAAAGAAAGAAAGAAAGAAAGAAAGAAAGAAAGAAAGAAAGAAAGAAAGAAAGAAAGAAAGAAAGAAAGAAAGATTTTTAAAAGTTCTAGACAGACTTGAGAGTGGGCTGAAAAAAATGATGGAATTTTAAAGCAGACAAACAGTTTAAATCAGCAGGAAATCAACAGTCTGGCCTGTGATAGTTTAGTGTCATGTTTTTCTGTGTAATGCAACAACGTAACCTATTATTCAAAGTCATTAAACCTCCATTGAAGAATTGTGTTTGTGTGTCTATAGAGATTCACAGTCTTCCAAATTACAGTTGTCTCAAAGTGCTTTTTTTTTCTTTAAAAGGCAATTGGGCTGTTTTTTTTTTTCTTTGAGGAAGAAGAAGAAGAAAACATTTTGCTTCTAATCCAAGAAGCTTCATCAGTTCTGATGGTAGGGGAAGGATGATAGGTACTGATAGGATGGGGGTGGGGGGGAAATGGAAGGATTGTATTTATTTGCCAGCATCTGGTCTCCCTCTGTTTGAGGTTTTTTTTTTCTTTTCCAAAGAAGCATGGTACTGGGAGAAAAGGCAAGTCAAACAAAAAGACACAAGCTGAAATGATTAAACAAAAAACAAAAAAAAAACCACAGACCTGGAGGGGGGGAGTCAGATTTATTTTGCATGATCAGCAAATATGTACTATATAACCTACGGTCTCAACCTAAGGATGTTAGCACTTCTATAGAGCAATCCTAACACAAGGACAAACTGTACTTGAGCATTTTTTTATGTTATATTAGACACAAACAAGTTTTTCCACAAATATAGGCATGTCAGCTTAAACCTCTTTTAGTTTCTCCTGAACCAATATATTTATTGTGACCAGTTTAAGTAAATTTTACTCTCCAACAAGACAAAAACATCTATATTCTTTTTCTCATTGCCCTTGGGTTGTTGCTTTATTATAAAAAATAGTCTTTTCTTTTGAAAACAACACCATGAAAATAGCGCTTTCAGAATCTACTACTGAAAAAAAATCAAGATTCTTTCTTTTAATTTAATTGTAATGGTAAACAAATTAATTGATTTGTTTAATTGCAATACATTCATATGATACAGAGCAAAATGGATATATGCAATAGCCATTTTAATTAAGTATATACTGTATACTTAATCAAAATGGCTATTGCATATATCCATTTTGCTCTGTATCATATAAATGTATTGCATATTTAAGAAATAGTTCTTACAAATATTTTTAACAAATTACTCCCATGAAACAAAATTATATCATAGCTAAAGCAACAGCAAGGAAACTCTTGGTCTCTGGGTCAGCCCTCTGGATATCTTATTAAATAGGAATTGGAATTTGGAGGCCGTGCAAATATATTTGGGTTGGTATCTCTGTTTTCCCATAGTGAGATTTATGACAACAAATAAGAGTGCCCTAATAACATCAAATGTGTATATGCCTCCCAGAAATGCTAAAAGTCAAAACTAGGAGCTCTAAACTACATTCAAAAACATAATTGATGTTTACGGGGATAAATTCCCAATATTACCTTAGTGGATGATTTGAATGCAAGAATAGGAGGTGATAAGACCAAATTAGCAATATGATTGAAATTTGATATTGATTAACTCTACCTTACTTTTTGTATACTTTGAAGGACTCCAAAGTAAACTTGGAAAGACTTAAATTTCTAAATCTACTTTACAAATGAAATTTTCAAATTTTGAATGACTCTCATCCCTGAGAATCTGCCAGTAATTTCACATACTTATCAGCAAATGGAACAACATTAGACTACTGTATGTATTTGCCAAAATAGAAACATTTCAAAATACAAAGTTATCCTAAATACTAGGCTATAATGATTAGCACCTATCACATTCCATTATTCTAGCTTGGAAGAGAGTAGAATGCTGAGAATATATAACTATCTAAATACCTGCATTAAAACATTCAGGACAAAAAGAATTAAATGGTCTGTTAATTTAGCTGATAAAATCACTTTGCTCAAGCCAACTGGAAGATATTCAGCTTAAATTGATTAATGCTGAGCCAGCTTCTTCAGTTATCTTGAGCTACTACCAACAAATACTTGAATAAATAAAAGCAGGATTAAGTCAGGACAACAGTAAATTAAGTTCATTTCCACAACATAGGCACAGGTTTAATGTTGAATGTAGAGTACCACACTGGATGGTTAGGAATTTGGAAAGGGGAGTAAAAGGTAGTTGCTTCCCATGGGTAATCATGGAACTGTTTAAGAAGAAAAGGGAATATAAATATCTTTTAAAGAAGCCACAAAAATAGCTCTTTAGCACTTATTCCTGATTGCCACAGACTGTAAAGACACAACATTGTTCTGCAAATGTCATTTGGTGTGAAGATAAGAACAT
Source organism: Ahaetulla prasina (assembly GCF_028640845.1). Classification (NCBI taxonomy): domain Eukaryota; kingdom Metazoa; phylum Chordata; class Lepidosauria; order Squamata; family Colubridae; genus Ahaetulla; species Ahaetulla prasina. The sequence continues at coordinate 59,883,297 of NC_080539.1, forward strand.
TGGATTAGCTGGACTCTTTTCAATCAGAATTCAGCTTTGGATATGGGACAGAAACAGCACTGGTCACACTTATGTACAATCTCTGGCAGAAACAAGATCAACGTGCTGTATATATCCTTGCTCTCCTTACAGCAGCTTTCAATGCCATCAACCATGGCATCCTTTGGGATCAACTTTGGGAATTTGGGATATATGGCACACTTGTGTATTGATTCACCACTTTCCTCCAAGGTCAGTTGCAATCAATATTGAAAGAGAGCAAGAGGTTCCGCTCTTGGTCCCTGCTTTATGTTTTCTCTTCTCCTTTTTAACATGAAACTTCTGGGTGGGATCATCTATCACCATGGAATGATGTATCCCCAGTATGCTGATGATACCCACTTATACATCTCCATCCTGGATGAAATGAATGATACTGTGGATGTTCTTTCATGGTACTTGGAGGCTATGGGGGCCTCAATGGAAAAAATAGACTTCAGCGGAATCCTGTTAAGATGAAGTGTCTGGGGGAGGGGAGTCTGCATCCAGGATTTTATCATCTTTGGTCTTGGATGGAACTGCACTACCCCAGACAGATCTGGTGCCTAATTTGGCAGTCCTCTTACACTCACAACTCCTGCTTGAAGAGCAAATGACAGTTGTGGCTAGGTGGCTTTTGCTCAACTTGGATAGGAAACTCTCTGCTCAGTCACTCATGCCCTGGTCATCTCCCATCTGGTATATTACAATCTGCTCAACATCTGGGTACCTTTGAAAACTTTCCAGAAGACCTCCTCTGATACAAAATACATGGGCAATCTTGGATGCTCAAAGACTGGCACATGTAATACTTCTGTAATACCTCTGCTGAGTGAGTGGCATTGGGTGTTGGCCTGCCAACTTCCAGGCCAATTCAAGGTGTTGTTAGGATATTTAAAGTCATACATGGCATGGGACCAGGTTACCTACAGAACATCTTTATCCTATTTCACCAGCCCAACCCACCCAGGCAGGCAGGGAAGGTATCAGCCAAAGAATTTTGATTGGCAGGGCCCAGGAAGACTCTTCTTCACAGTTAGGGGCCGGGATAGCTCAGGCAATAGAGAAGCCTGTTATTAGAACACAAAGCCTGCAATTACTGCAGGTTCGAGCCCGGCCCAAGGTTGACTCAGCCTTCTACCCTTTATAAGGTAGGTAAAATGAGGACCCAGATTGTTGGGGGGGCAATAAGTTGACTTTGTAAAAAATATACAAATAGAATGAGACTATTGCCTTATACATTGTAAGCCGCCCTGAGTCTTCGGAGAAGGGCGGGGTATAAATGTAAAACAAACAAAAAAAAGTTACCCCCACCCTATGGAACACTCTCCCCCCACCTCAGAGGAGGGAGAAGGCCCCCACTTTCTTAGCCTTGTGTAAGGGCTTAAAAACATGGTTTTGCATGCTTGTTTAGGGTATCCTTTCCCCGTGTTTTAATCAATTTTTAATATTCCCTGCCTCTTTTAAATTTTACATACTGTTTTTATGCTTTTCATATTTTATTGTACACTGTTCAGAGTGCCATTGTGAGGAAGATGTGAGGTTCTTAAATATGACAAATAAATAAATAAATCCTAGTGTTCAAAGAATTGGAGAACCATTATACTGAATTGTTTGCTCCTTATCCCATTCCTGTTAATTCTACAATTAATCTAAATTTTGGTGATGCTATACCCTGGCACCCTGTATCTTATGCTGAGTTACAAAAATGGGCAAGAGATGAGGGATAAATGCATAACACAGGAGTTGTTCTATTAAGAATTAGTATAAAGATAAAAACTAGAAATGGGGAAAATATTACTTTTTTAATTTGGGAACTATCTTATTAATGGTTAGAAAATAGCCAGTAGAAGTTAGAAATTTGCATATGTAAATAAATGTGATTTGTGTAATTGAATAATGAACATTGAATAATTAAGATGAATAAATCTTATGATTATTTGGAGGCTAATTGTTATAGATGTGATGTCTATATGATGGCTATAATGTTTGATATTATTAAGTAGATAAAATTGAACAGAGGGTTTAATTAAATAACGCAAACATTTTAATAAGGATAAGTGAAGATGATGGTGAATAGATATTGTGAATAATAGTTATAACTATTGTGTGTCTAAGGTTTATTACCTGTACTTAACAGAGATTGTACCCAGATGGTATACTGTTATTGTGAATATAGAAATTTTATACATAACCAAGAAAATTGTATAATAAAAAATATTTTTAAAACTTCCTCTAGTCAACTTTCCCAAGGCTGGAATACAAACAGTTCTAATATACAAAAGAGGTGATCATAGCCACCCAGAAAACTGTAGACTGATTAGCCCAATAACATCACAGCTAAAATTTATGCAAAAGCATTTAGCTAATAAATCAGAAGGCTGGGTCATTGATAACAATGTGCGTGCAGAAGAATCGGCAGGGTTTATAGCAGGAAAGTCAACAATTGACTCTGGATTTGTATTGGATCATCTGATAAATAAATATGTAAAATTTGTCAACAGGAAACCATTGTCTTTGTGGATTCCCATGAAGCTTTTGATTATATCGATCAAAACAAGGCATGACTTAAGTTAGATCTGAATTTGGATAGCTGATTATTGGTTTTGATCATGGCTTTATATATTCAGATTAAGATTAGGTTCACCTCAGTAGGATACCTAGCAGATAACATCAAGACTTTTAAAGATGCAGAGAGGATATATGTTGTACCTCTACTATCTATTTATTAATGATAAGGTTTCAGCCCTGAGTGAAGGTTTTTTTTTCAGGTAAAGGAACTTGTCTATATTACTTTATGCAGATGACTTAATGCTTATAACCCATTATTAATTAGGCTTGCACTTACAATTAAGAACATTGGACACCTATTGCTCCTCAAAATTGTCTATGAAAATGGTAACGATGGTGGTTTGGGGGTGAGAAATGCAAATGGAACAAATGGATAACTGGGGAACATAATATAAATCAGTTTTCCATTACAGATACATGGGCATCCTTTTTATCACTTCAGTAAGTGGTATTCTTGTTAGGTAAAGGTAAAGGTTCCCCTCACACATATATGCTAGTTGTTCCCAACTCTAGGGGGCGGTGCTCATCTCCGTTTCAAAGCCAAAGAGCCAACACTGTCCAAAGACGTCACCGTGGTCATGTGGCCGGCATGACTAAATAGGTGGTCCCTATTTTTCTAGTTGCATTTTTTATGTGCTTTCGAACTGCTAGGTTGGCCGAAGCTAGGACAAGTAAAAGGAGCTCACCCTGTTACTAGGAATTCGAACCACTGAACTGCCAACTTTTGAATCGACAAGTTCAGCATCTTAGTCACTGAGCCACCGCATCCCTGGTGTTATTAACCCCTAAAAATAAAATCTGAAAAAGCTTTGGCAGGAATAATAAAGTTCTGGTGAACAAATGATTGCTGTCGAATTCCACCAATCCTAACTCCCTCTCCCTCTCCCTCCTTCTCTCTCTCCCTCTCTCTCTCAAAAATAGAAATAAAAATCAAGTTCTTATTTTTTATGCGGAATAGAGCTATGGGGCATTTTAACCTCTTATGGTATAGAATTATTTCAAAACATGCTCCTCGGAACCATTTTGGGTATACCTACTCCCTTTCTCTATGCAGAAACTGGTACATACCAATTAAAGCTAGAATAATTATTAGGACTTTTAATTACTGGGTTAATACCCAATTCCTGACTTATCAAGAGTACATCCTGGAGCAAATGAATTTTTCCATGCCTGCAGAACTTATAAATTGGCTTATAGTTTTATCCAATCATATTCCCTACCATCCAGTCAGCCCTGAAGAAGCTTCTTGGATGAGAAGCAAAATGTCTTCGAAGAAAAAAAACAAGAAAGTCCAGTTGCCTCCTGAAAAAGAACCTCTAGGATCCAATCACATGCATATCTTGGTTTGTCTTTAGTATTCTTTTTAAATTTAAATAGTGCAAACAATAATCTACTATTTAAAATCTGGGTCTTGGATGTCTTTTCCCAAAGAAATCAGTTTAAATTATCATAAAATAAAATTTCCCTTTAGTATGAACTTTATAAAACCAAAATTGAAGGTGAACATTATCTGAGGTGTGTTATACTGCCATCCCTCCCAGACGCGCTCTTGAGACCACAGTTCCAGCAATAGGTGTCAGCAACTAGAGAGGGCTGATTTCTCACTATCTTGTATAATACTGCCCATGTTCCAAGGAAATTATAGAAGACCTTACAAATTATTTATTGTACTGCCCTATTTCCACTTCAGCATGTGGAGGATTTTGGAGCCTTTCTCAGTAGGAAAACAAAGTTGGTCTAATTCACATAAAATGGAATATTTAATTGATTTAGACAAGGAAATACTACTATGGAGATTAGCAAGTTTTGCACCAGCTGCTGCTAAATAGAGAGATAATTCTATCAAAAGCTCATGTTTTCCCATTATTTTATCTGCTGTAGTAACAGTGGTTTAATGTCCTTACTAATTTTTGCACATTTTAGTGTGTTTTATTAGTGTACGGTTACTTTTATGTCAGTTTTATCTTGTTATGGCTGGCAGTCAAAACAATAAACAATTTAATTCATCTCTAAACTTTCCTTGATAGCTCTAAGAATTGAAATCTATATATAATCCATCACCAAAACCATCTGAGCATTCATAATGGCAACCCCTTTGTTACATTTCAGTTATTCTGTTAACCTCCCTGAACATAGTGTTTTTTCTTGTTACTTTTATATAATTTTTGTGGTATCCTCTTTTTGGTAAAGGCAGTCATTCTAACACATACAGATCTTTTCCCCCCAGAGATAACTGTACAAGTAAAGTTCAAGTGGGCCATCATTGATTGCATGTGTTTTGTGTTAAGCTCCTTCACCTGCAATGCACTTTTCACAATAGCTGATAGAATTTTTTTCTCACCTAGCTTTCCTCTGGGAATCCTTAAATGCCAATTCTTAAGAATCCAATTTTATAAGGTCTTCTTCTTTTTGCAGAAGAAACTTCACTTTCTTAAATTAAGCTTTGGAAGTGATCTTTTATAAAACTTCTCAATGCTTGAAAAGCTCTCTGGATGGATGGATAGACAAATAGATAGGCAGCTGAAAAAGCACCTGTCAAAACAAAGAAATGTGATAGTAGGGCTTTATCCCAGGAAAACAAGTTCCTTGTTTACATGTGTTACGTAATACACATTCTAGAGAAATGCAACCTGTAATAAAAGAATAAAAATCCAGAGAATCATTAATCAGAGCCTAGTGCAAAAAGTAGGTGAGATAACTAATAAATTAGTTAATTGCTACATCCTATAAACCATACAAATTGTATAGAGGAGTTACTGAAAAGCAAGATTTTTAACCCAATGCTCTTCAAATGAACAATAAGTTGTACAGAAATCTGGGAATATCTATTATGGAATCAGTATTGATTTTGAGGCATAGCTGATGCATACAATTATTGCATTGTGTTTTTGCCTTGTCACCTTTTAGTACACATGCCATTCAGGCCTCTAATCTATCCTACATAGCATAAATTCTGGATACAAGAGATCTTAAAGATCTGCTTTTCTTGTATCAAAAATCTTGGGATTCTCCATTATCAAGACACGATCACTGTTTGCAGTAGCTAAGCCACAAACTCTTTTCACCTCATCATGCTATCATTTCAATTCTCTCCTTCACCCCTGCAACTATTAATTGCTTCAAATGAAAAGGATCTTCATTTACATCAATCATTTTATTATATGGAATCAATCATCAACCAACCCATTACCCTCCACCTAGAAACAAACAATCTACTCTCTAATAAACAATTTGGTTTCAGAAAAAATTATCTGTAATTTACAACTTCTTCACCGCAAAAGCATATGGACTACAAATCTTGATCAGGGCAAAGCAATAGATGCAATTTACGTAGACTTCTGTAAAGCTTTTGACTCAGTGGTACATGACAAACTTCTCCTAAAACTAAAATCCTACGGCATCTTCGGACTCTGTGGTCTCTTCCCAAAATCCCCAAAGCTTTAACCAAAAACTGTCTACTATTGACCTCATTCCATTCCTAAGAGGTCTATAAAGGGCGTGCATAAGAGCACAAGCATCCCTACCGTTCCTGTCCTATTGTTTCCTTTTATTATATCCAATTAATATAGTTATTACATACTTATGCTTATATATATATGCTTATATATTGTATAGTTATTTCATGCTTATGCTTATATATACTGTTGTGGCAAAATAAAAAAATAAAAAAATTGGATAACAGTGTTCCTGTCAAACAGACAACAAGTGGTCAAAATAGGCAGTGCCCTATCAAATCCTGTTCCTGTCAATAGCGGCGTTCCTCAAGGCAGCGTTCTTGGACCAACACTCTTCTTATTATACATTAATGACCTCTGTGACCATATTATAAGTAATTGTGTTCTCTTCACTGACAATGTTAAACTATTTAACACTACCAACAATACAGCTACCCTTCAAAAAGACCTTGACTTTGTGTTGGAATGGTCAAAAATCTGGCAACTCCAAATCTCAACCAGCAAATGCTCTGTCTTACACATTGGAAAAAAGAATCTGAACACTAAATACAAGCTCGATGGACATTACCTTGTGGATGATCCCCATTCCATTAAAGATCTTGGAGTTTTCATATCAAATGATCTAAGTGCCAAAGCCCACTGCAACTACATCGCAAAAAAGGCTTTAAGAGTTGTAAACTTAATCTTGCGTAGCTTCTTCTCCAGAAACACTACACTACTAATCAGAGCATATAAAACATTTGCTAGACCAATTCTTGAATACAGCTCACCTGTCTGGAACCCATACCTCATTTGGACATTAATACAATTGAGCGTGTCCAGAAATATTTTACAAGAAGAGTTCTCTACTCCTCTGATTACAACAAAATACCTTATGCCACCAGACTTGAAATCCTGGGTTTAGAAAATTTAGAACTCCGCCGCCTTCGACATGACCTGAGTTTAACTCATAGAATCATCTGTTACAATGTCCTTTCTGTTGAAGACTACTTCAGCTTCAATCGCAACAATACACGAGCACACAATAGATTTAAGCTTAATGTGAACTGTTCCAATCTTGATTGCAGAAAATATGACTTCAGTAACAGAGTTGTTAATGCCTGGAATGCACTACCAGACTCTGTGGTCTCTTCCCGAAATCCCCAAAGCTTTAACCAAAAACTGTCTACTATTGACCTCATCCCATTCCTAAGAGGTCTGTAAGGGGTGTGCATAAGAGCACCAATGTGCCTACAGTTCCTGTCCTAATGTTCCCTTTGATTGTATCCAATTTCGTATAGTTATTACATACTTATGCTTATATATATGCTTATACATTGTATAGTTATTTCATGCTTATGCTTATATATACTGTTGTGACAAATAAAATAAATATATATCAACTGTCATAGATATGATATAACTCCTGAAACCATGCTTAAGTTATAACTCAGTCTTATCCTTCATGCTTTAAATCCACCCCAAACCTCCTGGTTTCCCATATCTCGGTAAGAGCACTGAAATCTGAAAAGAATCGAGGAGTAACGTTAAACCACCACTGACTTGCCCATAGTTCCATTTCTAACATTTTTCTCTCTAGAGAGTTAAAGCAGTGTTTCTCAACTTTGGCAACATTAAAGGGCCAGTTTCTACCTATCTTCAATCAAAGAAGCATGACTTTGGGCCAGTTAATCTTTCTCAACCCAATCTACTCTCCAGAGAAGTTATTATCGGAACATTAAGAGAAGAAAGAATTATGCAAGATCCTTGAGCTTCTAAATGGAGGATATAAATCTATCAATCAATAAATATGGACATAAATTGCACCCATAAATGTTAAGAATCGTCTGGCACATTTCTTTTGTTTACTTGACCTGGCAGAACACTTAAAAGAATGGCTACAGAATGTACAGTAACAGAGAGAAAAAATGTTAAGCCCTATGAAAATATAACTTGACAAAAGATACAGGCCCTCTTCTTGTAGCATCCTGTAACCGAGAAGAATATCTCTCAGATATGATCGGATGATTCTGAAGTGTCTTTGTTATAGCAGCTGTATAATTTTATCTGAAGCACTTGTATGGCTTCAGATAGCTAAGCTATACAACAATGTGAAACAAGGAAAGCAAGTTTTGTTCCTTGAAAAAGGACTGTGGACTAAATTCCTTTTTCCTTTTTTTTTTTTTTAGAAATAGAAAGCCCTTGAACCTTGAAGTGAACCTTGAAGACTATAAGAACATAATATCTGAATGCCTCACTACCTCATTATCTTATAATAAATTAGGAAAACAGAAAGGTGTTGTTTACCTACCTAAAATCCACAAGGAGGGTAAATCCCAGTGCTGCGAGTCTACCTGAAATGTTCAAGGACATGCAATTGACACAATGAGGCTTCAACAGCAAGACAGACAGCTTCAGGCCATGGAACTGCTATATAAAACTGTCTACATCTTCCTAAATTAGAACTGACAACAAGTCCTGGTTTATAATGCTGAGTTCTCAACTTTTAGATTACAAAACTATCTAGAAAAGGAAACACAGCAAGTTAGATTTAAAAAAAATATGCTTTGAGGATTCATTTTTTTTTACTGGGTTTATCATTTCTAATATTCATTATTGTAGCTCATTGTTCAATAAGGCAAATCCTAGGACCTGAAATCTTTTATTCTGAACACACACTCATTAAAAATTAATATGCTAGAAACATAGAACATAGTGAAATATCCCTATTCAGGGCTGTTACATTCTTGAACATTTAATCATTCATTATGCTGCTAAGAGAAGGTGGTTGTCTTTTCTACAAGACCAGGAGGCATAGTTACTATATCTTCTTATCTGCTCTGCCACATGCTGGAATATGACCTTGGACAAGTCATTTGGGTCTAACTCTTTTCAACACATTCATTAATTTTCAAGTGTCAAACATCAGAGGCTTCTTGAGGAGAAAATTTCAGAGTCACCTTATATCCGTGATTCAAATCAATTTCTTACTGAAAGATCCAGTGCTTAGTGTCTACATTTATGTCATCTTAATTCAAAGAATTAAAAAAAACACTTTGTAACTAATACTAAAATCACATCAAAATGTAATTATTTATATCTATTATAGAGGAATGATTTAGGTGGCCCTAAATATTCTTCCTTGTTTCCTCCTGCATAGAGAAAGCACATAATATTCCACTCCCTGAACTCAATGCTCTTCAGGATAGTGGGAAGTTAAATCTGGCCCTTGGGCTAGATTGACTTTCCTTTCCTTGCTCTAAAGCTTTGAAGTTTCTTTTGATCAATACAATGTATATATCTTGATTAGATTCGGACTCAGAGATTGTAATTCAAATCCTTTCCAGATCTCCAAATCACATGCTAGATAAAGTGATGGGCACTGTGGTGGAACATGTTTATAAATCACTAGGTTGTGCAGGTTTACATATCCACAGCACATTATTATATTGACTAACAGTCAAAGGGATAGTGGAATTGGTACATATATTTTTGCCTTAATTTGGTCGTAGTATGTAAGGCAATACAGTCAACCTTTCCATAACTGGAGATTACATTTCCATTCACCACACCACACCTTTTTTTTTTCAACAGCTAGAAATTAAGAATGCATTCAGCTTGATAGCAGCACAGAATCAGGAATGGGGGGCTTTTCATTTTCTGTGTTGACATTTGGGCCCTGACATTATTATTTTTTTAAAAAAATAAACTGTTAGATCTGGGAATTGGAAAGGTCTTTTTCTTCAAAATTCTAGTATCCTAACAATATACCGCTTTTCAAGCAATCAAAAAAGAAATATGCAGACCCTTCCATTAGTTGTCTAGCTGTTATCAACCAAAGAATATCAAGGTCAAGCCAAGATCCTTTTAAGTATCTTTCTCAGCAGCGGGGAGGAGACGAAGAGCAGAGAGAGAAACCGGCATGGGGTAGAAGCTAAAACTGATGCAAGACTAAGAACGGAATGGATGTAGCCTCCAAAACAATGCAACAACATTGTCCTTTGCAAGAAGTTCCTAATAAAATGAAATTGCAAATGGCTGGTAAATGGAAGCAACCTCATTAGAAGATACCGGTCTGTTTAATCTATGACTCTGAATGGACACAGGCTTAATACTCAGCAGACGTATCAATACAGAGGTCAATTTGTTTCATTACAACCAGTCACTGACAAACCCTAATTAGTATGAACATGTTGGAGTTAAGTTCTCTAAAGCAATAGCTTCTTCTTTAAAAGAAGATACATTTTAATTGGTGGGTGGCAAGAGGCTGTCTTCCTCCTGAACACCAAGTGGTAGGAAAGAGACCTTCATGTTCTTACCATTCTTCAGTTTAGGAGAAACAGAGAGGACAAGGTATCAGTTCCTCTTGAGAGGAACTGCAAGAGGAGGATTTGGCTCTCTTAGTGACCTTTCTGGTATGGTGTGCTCTATATTAACCTGCTTCCATCTTTATAATGTAGCTCTTGAGGTTGAACATATCCTGTCTTCTGGATTATCTACAAGCAGCTTCTGAGAGTTTGGTGACCCCATCCTCATGATTTCAAGAATAACAACTTTGTTCAATGCTGAAGGTGACAATGGATAGATAGGAGATTGATTAGGAAGAACTAGGTTTGGCAGATTTTTCTTTTATTGAAGTAGAATCTAGAGCAAAATCCGAGAAATGAGCTAGCAGCCTCCCCCAGATTAGTGAGATGAATATTATCCAACAAATTAATTTGTACATCAGTGTCCAAATCAGGGTCAATATCAAAAGGAAGAGAAAATCTTGTCTTGAGGGTATACTGCTCCAATGTTGGGCCTTGCTATAGTTCTGAGCCTACAGAGATAATTCCACCTCTTGGAACAGCATTGAACAGGTAACCTGGGAAGCTACATTCTTCTTTTAAGTTATTGTCAGTTAGATCCAGCTGAAATCTAAGAGATGTCAATGGGGTGGCTTGTCTTAAAATCTGGAGCCTACTCTGAAGATCTTTTAACTGAGTATAAGTCATTGGGGGTGAGAGAAGAATGATTGCATTCTCTCTGCACTGAAGCACTGGTTTCTGTAATAATAATTACAGAAGGCTGTAGCCTTAAGCAAGTGAGAAGAGTGTAGCTGAATTAAGGGCTTGACTGGGGTGTCTTTAAAAATTCTAGAAGGAAAAATACTATATATCTGTCAAAGAGTTTCTGCCCTCCGAAACATTTTCTGGCTTATGAAAAAGATAGATTCTTTTAAATCCTAGAAAACTAAGCAAAAAGTGATAGGTAGATACAAAAAGAAATATGTATGTTTGGGGTGACAATTTAGCAGCTTGCTTAGCAAATTTATTACATCTTTCGTATGTGTACAATTGCTATCAAACAGGCTATTTAAAGGGATAGCTAACAGAGCTTGTTTCTTTTGAAGCATTCTAATTGTATTCTCAAACTGATTTTTTTTTAATAAAGTCCATGGCATCTTTAGATGTTGGGACCCAGCAACTACATGCATCGGTTGTTTTTAGAACTTCTCAAGTTTAAATTGGATGTCACTTAAGGAAATAAAAATGACCAATTTTGAAACCTGTAAGTAAATAAAGCTCTCTTGGAGTGTTTGGGATGGTCGCTGAAGAGTTATTATCATGTGGCGTTTCCTTTCTATTTTCTCCACTACAACTAGAACTATAACAAATCTTGTTGGGTAATATAGAGGTGGGAAAGAGGTTGTCTTCAGGGAGGAAGACAAGTCTTGAATTAAGAACAAGCCTGTTCTTAAGTACTTCCATATCTGTGAGAATTGTGATAGAAAGGAAATTTTTTGTTGTTGTTTCCCTACCTTGTTTTTTGTTTCCTTACCTTTTTTGTTCGTTTTTTTGTTTTTTGGACTGCCGAATATACTCTGGGCTATTCTCAGTTGCTTCTTTCCTTTGATGATCATTTGTGATCATATAATAATATACAACACCCAGGGTCACTTGTTGAGATGAGTGGCTATAGAAATCAAATAAACAAATTTCCCAAGTACAGTTTTACCTCAGTACTGGACTGCTTGAAACTCACCAAATTTGGTACTTGACATATGTATGTCTATATATGTCTTTATATGTATATATGACATATATGATGTGAAAATTTTGTCCTTGTTGTGCCTTCCAGAACCAATTAACAAGAACTAAGGTACCTGTGTAATCTGTTTTAATTCTTGGCTTGACTCAGTTTTTGCTTCTATAGTGAAATTCTCTGAATGCTCATTTGCACTCCTATTCAAGGTGAATTAAGCATTCCATTTTGATCCCCAGCTTGCTTTCTGCAGAATTCTCTTAAACCCCCTTTGTATTGGATTTTCTAAATTAGGACAAAATGTTTAATTCTTCATTACTCAATAAACACTAATATATGTGAGCTTGAGCTACAATGCAATTAATTTTAGTGACTTTGCAGTCAGGAAACTAAACACATATGTGAATTCTTGGGCTTAATTGAGTTTTAGATTCAACTGTATGTTTTCTTTCGATGCACATTAAACAAAGTTGATGAGAATAGTAGCATGCTCTTCTATTTTCCATGTAAATATAAAGGGACCAGAAGAAAAAGAATGCTGTGACACCATAGATATTTATTAAATATTTAGGTTTATTAAAGCAGGTGTTTTTGAAAAGAGGACTCCATCTTTGTTGAGTAATCAAATAGATCTCTAAATCTTTTTTTTTTTGTTTCCTATAAAATGTGTCCATTGTATACAAATGGAACCTATTTTGTGCCTGTTATATACAATGAAATCCTGGAGTCCATCGTACTTGCAAACAATTCACAAGTTGACTCAGTGCTAGTGATTGTAGGGTTTGCTCCTTATTTATTTATTCATTCATTTATTTGTTTTAAAGTTTTTATTGGTTTTGTTACAATGACACAACACAACACAAACATACATAACATAAACACATAATCTGTGTTTTCTTTTTACATGACGGTTTCGTTCCTTCAGCTTTCTGTTTTATACATTCCTTTTTTCACTTCTTTTTTACTATCTTTGACTTTATCGTCCCTTTACATCTAGTTTCATTTATTTACAATATTTTACATATTTGTTAGCTTCTCTTCTCCATCCTTTTTTTTTTCTATTCAATTTTCCTATTTCCAACCACTCGTACCATCTGGTCCATATTTGATAATATTCTGTCTCTTCTTTTTCCTTTATCTCTTTCGTTAATTTATCCATCTCCGCACAATCCAGAATTTTCTTGATTGTTTCTTCTTCTGTTGGTATCTTTTCATTTTTCCAGAGCTGTGCGAAGGCAATCCTTGCCACCATAATTATGTGTAATATCAAATACTGAATATCTTTACTATCATTTCTGGTTAGTATCCCAAGTAAAAATGTCTCTGGTTTCAAGTTCACCATATGTCCACTTAAGCATAATGAATGGTTTGCTCCCTATTTATATGCACTACTCTTTCTGTATTGATGGGTACCCTAGTAGACACATAGAGATAAACCACATTTACACACATTCAAAAAAGACAATAAAAAACTAAGGATGGGGGGGAGACTAAAGCAAATTCTTTCTGGAAACCAACACACAGATAAATAGAGATTAACACACACAAACAATCAAGCAGAAAACAATATTCTAATCAAGGAACTACCTTGATTAGTGTACTCAAATATTTTCCACTGTAAGCTACATATTGCTATGCCTGGAGTCTATATATAGGTCCAGATAGGAAGATAGAGGAGAAATATATACAATTATATGCTGCAGATAATATCAAACTGCACTAAAACAAAATACATTTTCCAAACAAATCCATTGTTTACATTATGGACAAAACAAAAAAGGCCCATTGTCTAACAGAAACCTGATCTGGCAAAATCATTCAGTTTTACAAAGAGCCTCCTTAAACTTAAGAAGCATCTTTTTAGGGGATGTGCAGGTAGAAATTGAGGCAAGCATAAATTTGTTCAGGTGCAAAATTATATGCTTCAGACACCTGAAATTGTTCTGATGCTGCTACTGCTGTTTCTACAAGCACCAATGTAAAGTACTTTGAAAATTCCTCAGAACTAATGAAATACAGAGGAACAAATGTTGCTCAATGGGGATGTGCAAAAAACAGGCCTTTGGACAGTGGGGAAATGTTAGAATCTGGATGTTGTGGCCTTTGGGGATCTGCCCAATTTAACTGGTAATTGATACAGGTTGTGTCCTGCTCAAGGATCTCTGCCCTATGGTCTTTTCCTAAAAGCACCGTTGTATTTGATCAAAGATTATTGCTTTCTGCCTTTCATCAGGAATTTGGTTTTCTATTCTGTACATCCCTATGTTTGCTTTTATCTTAGAAACAATACATTTTTGCTAAATATTTGTGTTCTTTTGCATTCTTTTTTTTTAAAAGAAAATCCTGAATAAAATTAAAAAAATAGCATAAATCATCAGTTTTTAATCTGGCAGGAAGTAGATAGTGGCCCATTAAACTTTCGTAATTAAATTTCCCCACTACTCCCCCATATAACCATTATCTGAGATTTCTAATTAACACCAAAGGAGGGAGTCAGTTCAGATTGATGGGATCTATAGCCATCCCCTTTCATTTTAATGACCTCTAATAAACTTTTATTGCTATTGATATTGATAATTACAATATACCCTTTAATCCTGCAATGTGATTCTAAGGGTCTTTTTTTTTTTTTGAAAAAAAAATGAAAAATATTACATTTAAAATTAAAGTAGATTAGGTTACAGTAGTCCTTTAGAGAGGGAGGGACCATGCAGATCTTCTCACAATTTTAAAGAAATAGGCAAAGTGGTTAAATAGAAAATAGTGATGATGCAATGGATTGGGTTTAAGATGATCGACCTCTGCTTTTCACGTTTAGGTTTTTAATATATCTTCATTGACATACTCATCTGGATTTTTCCTTCTTTCTTGTTGAAGCATTCCTGATATGATTTGCCATTACCTTCTTTAGGGTGGTTTTTTTTTTTAACTTCTGAATCTAGTTAACAATTAAGATTTTTGGTGACCCATCCAAGTGCTAATCAAGTCCGACCCTGCTTAGCTTTTTGGTATAAGCCAACTAGGGGATGTCATCTAGATGACTATTATTATAAAATGACAATAAATTGCATGAAATAAGTCAGTATTTTGCACTTAACTCTTAAAATCATTATGAAGAAAAAAATAAGCAATACAGGTGAAGAATATACAAGTATTCCCTGTATTAGTGACCGTTTTATACCGCAATCATTCTCTGTCACAACAGTGATAAAAAAAAGGTAATTGCTGCTAAATGAGGACTACCTGTACATACATACATACACAGTTTGGGGCATAATATTACTGGAAATGAATGGGCATGAGGCAAATGCAGTATGTTTTGGTCCTAACTCTAGGATCTAAATTGAGAACATAAATGTGCACCTCACATCAGTAAATTCAGGCTACAGAAATAAAGCTGTTTTCCTTAATGAGGTCCCTACTTCAATTTAATGGCTGCCTTTTACCTCATCTAAATGCAGACATCCACCAGGTATGAATGAATATTGCTACTATTTAAAGTTTTCTGCTGATACATTGATAGCAAATGTGTTCTTATAATATATTGCCGTTATGATAACCAAAAAGAAAAAGGAAGGAAAACTAAGCCACTTGCAGTTAAGAGCCAATGTCTATTAGTAGCATAGGAAAAAAAAAGTCTGATTTTATAAACTGATCTTTCTGGAATGTGTGTGTGTATGTGTGTCAAAGTGTGCTGGCTCATTTACTCAAAAATGTATGTGTATATAGATCAGAAAAATAATAAGTGACAGTTGGATGAGATTAATGACTAATCTATGTCAACAAGTGTGCGTATGCATATAAAGGCCAGGTTTGCAGATCACACTAAATGTGGCTTAGCATGACACGCACGACTTGGAATAAACCCAAGATTTCACACTCTCCCCTTTTCTGAGTCATAGACACTGAGGAGCATTTACTTTTCATTTCTTTCAAATCCAGGTTTCATTTTGAATGAATAGGGGATGCTTTATCTCTAACTTTGGACAAGTCACCTTCAAGCTATGGGTAAAGAAACTAGTTTGTTCGTTCTTCAATTCATATGCAACCATGAACCAGGTTTAAAGGAAAATGAGACGCAGAATAATTCTGCCAACAGTTTGGTGGTTCAAGCTGTAACTAACTTCTCAGACTAGATGTCCAATAGGGAGGACACCAGACCTTGCTTTGGGCCATGAGCAGAGGTGGTATTCAGCTGGTTCGCAACAATTCGGGAGAACTGGTAGTGAACATTTTGAGCAGTTCGGAGAACTGGCAAATTCCACCACTGGCTGGCCCCGCCCACTCACCCCACGTGCCCGCCCTCCACCCCCTGCCCAATCATTCTCATCTCGCCTCCCTGGCATAGCTGTTACTTCTGTTTGGCTCCTCGCATGCCATTGACCACACGGTCTCTGCGGGCCAGCTAGCTTGCCTGCCTTCCAATGCGGTGCCTGGAGCCCAACTGAGTGGCCCTGATCGGCCTGGGTAAGCCTGTGAGTCATAGCCTAGCTAGCTGCCTCCCATCATCCCATGTGGCACCACCAGCTTACTTGCCTTCATCATGGCCTACCACGCCAGCCATGCGGCCCAGCTGATATCCATGCCTTGCCCGTTCTTGCCCGTTGCCTGCAAAGGTAAGGTGCTCATCTGAAGGGCCACCTTGGAGTGGACACCGCAAGGCTTGGCTGTCTTTTGGGCTTGGCTCTCACCAATTGCTATCCTTCTGCCCATATGCCGCCCACTCTCCCTTTGCCCGGGGGACATGCTAGTCCCCAGCTCTGGCCTTGCCCTGGATGCTCTGCCCACTCACCATTTGCCTCAGCTGGGTCAGGAAATGTACCATTCCCCTGCCCCAGCCTTGCCCTAGGCCTCCGCCCACATACCACCCCCCTTCCCTGGCCTCAAACTGTGCCCCCCTGGGCCAAAGCAATTTATTTGGCTTGCGGCCTTCTGCGCTAGGCTGAAGGGCCGTGAGGAGGGGGGGCGGCGTGGGCACTGGAGGGTTGAAGCAGTTTCTTACCTGTAAGAAGTCCCATCTGGAAAGCGTTGCAGCAGAGATCTTGCAGCTGCTTCTTCCATCCCTTGCTGAGCTTTGGTCACTCGTGGAGATGCTTCATGTACTCTCCTGGTTGACAGATGCTTCTCTCTGCTGCTGCTCTTGCTGGGAGAGCATCTTGTGCAATTTAGCAGCTGTGAGCTGCCGCTTTCCTCTAAGTCCCATCAGAAAGCGCTGCAACACAGAGAAAGCACAGCCATGTTTCTCTCAACTGCAGCACTTTCTGGACTTAAAGGAAAGTGGCGGCTCACAGCTGCTAAATTGCACAAGACGCTCTCCCAGCAGTACATAGAGAAGTAGCCGCTGCCCCAGAGAGCAGAGATGGAGTGGAGCAATCCCCAAAAGACTGCTTGGTAAAGCCTCACCGCATGGCGGAAGCCATGTGCACACGCATGTGCGCTCACATTTTTGGCGAACCAGTGGTGAAATTATTTGAAAACAGAACTTGTTCAAAACCAGTAAATTACTGGGCAAAATGGGCATGTGATACTGCTCAGCCCTTATAATAACTTTTTTTAGATTTTTATTTCCACTTGTTTAATATACAATTCAGGATGTCAAACATACCTAGTATTCCTTCAACTTTTTATTTTCCCCACAGCAAGAGTCATGTGCGGTGAGTTGAATTGAGAGAGCATCTGACTGGCCCAAAGTCACCCAGCTTTAAAATGCTCCTTTACTGTTTTTCTTTCCTCTGCAACCATTAAAGCTGATCAATTGTTAAGGTAGATGGACCATTATGCATACCTACAATAGCTAAACACAGTCTGCTAACTGTCTTTGCTAGCTCACAAACATGTTTATAAATCACTAGGTTGTGCAGGTTTACATATCCACAGCACATTATTATATTGACTAACAGTCAAAGGGATAGTGGAATTGGTACATATATTTTTGCCTTAATTTGGTCGTAGTATGTAAGGCAATACAGTCAACCTTTCCATAACTGGAGATTACATTTCCATTCACCACACCACACCTTTTTTTCAACAGCTAGAAATTAAGAATGCATTCAGCTTGATAGCAGCACAGAATCAGGAATGGGGGCTTTTCATTTTCTGTGTTGACATTTGGGCCCTGACATTATTATTTTTAAAAAATATGCTTTGAGGATTCATTTTTTTTACTGGGTTTATCATTTCTAATATTCATTATTGTAGCTCATTGTTCAATAAGGCAAATCCTAGGACCTGAAATCTTTTATTCTGAACACACACTCATTAAAAATTAATATGCTAGAAACATAGAACATAGTGAAATATCCCTATTCAGGGCTGTTACATTCTTGAACATTTAATCATTCATTATGCTGCTAAGAGAAGGTGGTTGTCTTTTCTACAAGACCAGGAGGCATAGTTACTATATCTTCTTATCTGCTCTGCCACATGCTGGAATATGACCTTGGACAAGTCATTTGGGTCTAACTCTTTTCAACACATTCATTAATTTTCAAGTGTCAAACATCAGAGGCTTCTTGAGGAGAAAATTTCAGAGTCACCTTATATCCGTGATTCAAATCAATTTCTTACTGAAAGATCCAGTGCTTAGTGTCTACATTTATGTCATCTTAATTCAAAGAATTAAAAACACTTTGTAACTAATACTAAAATCACATCAAAATGTAATTATTTATATCTATTATAGAGGAATGATTTAGGTGGCCCTAAATATTCTTCCTTGTTTCCTCCTGCATAGAAAGCACATAATATTCCACTCCCTGAACCCAATGCTCTTCAGGATAGTGGGAAGTTAAATCTGGCCCTTGGGCTAGATTGACTTTCCTTTCCTTGCTCTAAAGCTTTGAAGTTTCTTTTGATCAATACAATGTATATATCTTGATTAGATTCGGACTCAGAGATTGTAATTCAAATCCTTTCCAGATCTCCAAATCACATGCTAGATAAAGTGATGGGCACTGTGGTGGAACATGTTTATAAATCACTAGGTTGTGCAGGTTTACATATCCACAGCACATTATTATATTGACTAACAGTCAAAGGGATAGTGGAATTGGTACATATATTTTTGCCTTAATTTGGTCGTAGTATGTAAGGCAATACAGTCAACCTTTCCATAACTGGAGATTACATTTCCATTCACCACACCACACCTTTTTTTTTCCAACAGCTAGAAATTAAGAATGCATTCAGCTTGATAGCAGCACAGAATCAGGAATGGGGGGCTTTTCATTTTCTGTGTTGACATTTGGGCCCTGACATTATTATTTTTAAAAAAAAATAAACTGTTAGATCTGGGAATTGGAAAGGTCTTTTTCTTCAAAATTCTAGTATCCTAACAATATACCGCTTTTCAAGCAATCAAAAAAGAAATATGCAGACCCTTCCATTAGTTGTCTAGCTGTTATCAACCAAAGAATATCAAGGTCAAGCCAAGATCCTTTTAAGTATCTTTCTCAGCAGCGGGGAGGAGACGAAGAGCAGAGAGAGAAACCGGCATGGGGTAGAAGCTAAAACTGATGCAAGACTAAGAACGGAATGGATGTAGCCTCCAAAACAATGCAACAACATTGTCCTTTGCAAGAAGTTCCTAATAAAATGAAATTGCAAATGGCTGGTAAATGGAAGCAACCTCATTAGAAGATACCGGTCTGTTTAATCTATGACTCTGAATGGACACAGGCTTAATACTCAGCAGACGTATCAATACAGAGGTCAATTTGTTTCATTACAACCAGTCACTGACAAACCCTAATTAGTATGAACATGTTGGAGTTAAGTTCTCTAAAGCAATAGCTTCTTCTTTAAAAGAAGATACATTTTAATTGGTGGGTGGCAAGAGGCTGTCTTCCTCCTGAACACCAAGTGGTAGGAAAGAGACCTTCATGTTCTTACCATTCTTCAGTTTAGGAGAAACAGAGAGGACAGGTATCAGTTCCTCTTGAGAGGAACTGCAAGAGGAGGATTTGGCTCTCTTAGTGACCTTTCTGGTATGGTGTGCTCTATATTAACCTGCTTCCATCTTTATAATGTAGCTCTTGAGGTTGAACATATCCTGTCTTCTGGATTATCTACAAGCAGCTTCTGAGAGTTTGGTGACCCATCCAAGTGCTAATCAAGTCCGACCCTGCTTAGCTTTTTGGTATAAGCCAATTAGGGGATGTCATCTAGATGACTATTATTATAAAATGACAATAAATTACATGAAATAAGTCAGTATTTTGCACTTAACTCTTAAAATCATTATGAAGAAAAAAATAAGCAATACAGGTGAAGAATATATAAGTATTCCCTGTATTAGTGACCGTTTTATACTGCAATCATTCTCTGTCACAACAGTGATAAAAAAAAGTAATTGCTGCTAAATGAGGACTACCTGTACATACATACATACACAGTTTGGGGCATAATATTACTGGAAATGAATGGGCATGAGGCAAATGCAGTATGTTTTGGTCCTAACTCTAGGATCTAAATTGAGAACATAAATGTGCACCTCACTTCAGTAAATTCAGGCTACAGAAATAAAGCTGTTTTCCTTAATGAGGTCCCTACTTCAATTTAATGGCTGCCTTTTACCTCATCTAAATGCAGACATCCACCAGGTATGAATGAATATTGCTACTATTTAAAGTTTTCTGCTGATACATTTATAGCAAATGTGTTTTTATAATATATTGCCGTTATGATAACCAAAAAGAAAAAGGAAGGAAAACTAAGCCACTTGCAGTTAAGAGCCAATGTCTATTAGTAGCATAGGAAAAAAAAGTCTGATTTTATAAACTGATCTTTCTGGAATGTGTATGTGTATGTGTGTCAAAGTGTGCTGGCTCATTTACTCAAAAATGTATGTGTATATAGATCAGAAAAATAATAAGTGACAGTTGGATGAGATTAATGACTAATCTATGTCAACAAGTGTGCGTATGCATATAAAGGCCAGGTTTGCAGATCACACTAAATGTGGCTTAGCATGACACGCACGACTTGGAATAAACCCAAGATTTCACACTCTCCCCTTTTCTGAGTCATAGACACTGAGGAGCATTTACTTTTCATTTCTTTCAAATCCAAGTTTCATTTTGAATGAATAGGGGATGCTTTATCTCTAACTTTGGACAAGTCACCTTCAAGCTATGGGTAAAGAAACTAGTTTGTTCGTTCTTCAATTCATATGCAACCATGAACCAGGTTTAAAGGAAAATGAGACGCAGAATAATTCTGCCAACAGTTTGGTGGTTCAAGCTGTAACTAACTTCTCAGACTAGATGTCCAATAGGGAGGACACCAGACCTTGCTTTGGGCCATGAGCAGAGGTGGTATTCAGCTGGTTCGCAACAATTCGGGAGAACTGGTAGTGAACATTTTGAGCAGTTCGGAGAACTGGCAAATTCCACCACTGGCTGGCCCCGCCCACTCACCCCACGTGCCCACCCTCCACCCCCTGCCCAATCATTCTCATCTCGCCTCCCTGGCATAGCTGTTACTTCTGTTTGGCTCCTCGCATGCCATTGACCACACGGTCTCTGCGGGCCAGCTAGCTTGCCTGCCTTCCAATGCGGTGCCTGGAGCCCAACTGAGTGGCCCTGATCGGCCTGGGTAAGCCTGTGAGTCATAGCCTAGCTAGCTGCCTCCCATCATCCCATGTGGCACCACCAGCTTACTTGCCTTCATCATGGCCTACCACGCCAGCCATGCGGCCCAGCTGATATCCATGCCTTGCCCGTTCTTGCCTGTTGCCTGCAAAGGTAAGGTGCTCATCTGAAGGGCCACCTTGGAGTGGACACCGCAAGGCTTGGCTGTCTTTTGGGCTTGGCTCTCACCAATTGCTATCCTTCTGCCCATATGCCGCCCACTCTCCCTTTGCCCGGGGGACATGCTAGTCCCCAGCTCTGGCCTTGCCCTGGATGCTCTGCCCACTCACCATTTGCCTCAGCTGGGTCAGGAAATGTACCATTCCCCTGCCCCAGCCTTGCCCTAGGCCTCCGCCCACATACCACCCCCCTTCCCTGGCCTCAAACTGTGCCCCCCTGGGCCAAAGCAATTTATTTGGCTTGCGGCCTTCTGCACTAGGCTGAAGGGCCGTGAGGAGGGGGGCGGCGTGGGCACTGGAGGGTTGAAGCAGTTTCTTACCTGTAAGAAGTCCCATCTGGAAAGCGTTGCAGCAGAGATCTTGCAGCTGCTTCTTCCATCCCTTGCTGAGCTTTGGTCACTCGTGGAGATGCTTCATGTACTCTCCTGGTTGACAGATGCTTCTCTCTGCTGCTGCTCTTGCTGGGAGAGCATCTTGTGCAATTTAGCAGCTGTGAGCTGCCGCTTTCCTCTAAGTCCCATCAGAAAGCGCTACAACACAGAGAAAGCACAGCCATGTTTCTCTCAACTGCAGCACTTTCTGGACTTAAAGGAAAGTGGCAGCTCACAGCTGCTAAATTGCACAAGACGCTCTCCCAGCAGTACATAGAGAAGTAGCCGCTGCCCCAGAGAGCAGAAATGGAGTGGAGCAATCCCCAAAAGACTGCTTGGTAAAGCCTCACCGCATGGCGGAAGCCATGTGCACACGCATGTGCGCTCACATTTTTGGCGAACCAATGGTGAAATTATTTGAAAACAGAACTTGTTCAAAACTAGTAAATTACTGGGCAAAATGGGCATGTGATACTGCTCAGCCCTTATAATAACTTTTTTAAGATTTTTATTTCCACTTGTTTAATATACAATTCAGGATGTCAAACATACCTAGTATTCCTTCAACTTTTTATTTTCCCCACAGCAAGAGTCATGTGCGGTGAGTTGAATTGAGAGAGCATCTGACTGGCCCAAAGTCACCCAGCTGTTTTTTCATACCTAAGGTGGAAGTAAAACTCACTGTTTTCTGATTTCTAGGCCAGTATCTTAACCACTTTACCAAACTAGATCTCTTTATTCCTGCCTAGAGCTCTGAAAAAAATATATTGTGCTTTTCTGTTGTCTGTGGTGGAACTGTTGCATTTATCTCTTTCTTCCTCCTGCAACTATGTGAGTATTTACCCTGCATGAAGCTTATCTTCAGAAGATGGCTCCAGATTCCTCTATCCTTTGAAGTGTGGAAGGCATTACAAATTAGTGAGGACAAAATGTTGAAATATTAAAAACTGAAAAACAGCAGCCTTGCATAGAAATGAATAAAAAGACAATATATTTTCCTCTTACCAAATTAATGTTAAGCCTGGCACCATATAATTAAAAAATTTGCAAGTGCCATAACACAAGATAACTATTTCCCAATTTGTTGGAATATTAGAATCATCAACATAATACCACCTAATGCCAGGTGTAATGTATCTTTAAATGTTTTGGCGGGAAACAAGCACGTTGCTGATTGGTTAAAGCCGCCGGTTGAACTGTATATAAGGAGAGGTTTTTCCCCAGCCTGGTGGCTGGGTTCACCATATATTAAAGAGCTGTTGTCACTACCCTGGTCTCCAGCCTCGTTACTTCCCGAACTTAACATTGGCGACGAGGATGGGATCCCGAGGCTAAGGAGCACCAGAACCGAGCTGAAGCACGAAAGAACCGAACCCAGCAAGCCCAGGGCAGAAACGCGGAGATGGCCAGTTACACTCCGCCCGCGCCGTTTGACCCAGCCAGAGAGAAATGGGGAACGTACATGACCCGTTTCGAAAGCTTCCTAGAAGCAAACGAACTGCAAGGAGTTCCAGACAACCGCAAAAGGGCATATTTCTTGAGCCACTGCGGTCCCGAGGTCATCGATATCGCGGAAGCCCTGGCAGAGCCAACGCCGGTACAATCGGTATCGTGGCAAACTCTGCAAACCCTGCTTAAAAACCATTTCGCACCAACACCGTCCAAATACGTGAGGCGTTTTGAATTTGGAGAGCGCAGACAGCTGGAGGGCGAATCCATCAGCGACTACATGGCCGCCCTGCGGAAAGCCTCCAAAGATTGTGGGTACCGAGACCTGGACGAGGCGCTGCTAGAGCAACTCATCCGTGGGGTCAGGGACATTCGTTTGCGGAGGCGGCTGCTATCAAAAAGCAACCTAACGCTGGCAAACGCCCTGGACGAAGCCAGAGCCCATGAGATGTCCACCCAAGCGGCGGAAACCCTGCAAAAGCCACTCACGCCGAAGGCAAGCACAAAACCAACCCCAGTACACCACGAAGAGATCCAGACCGAATCTGACGGTGAGGATGAGGAAGGGGTTTGTCGAACCGAGAAACGCGGCAAAGAAGACCGGGACGAATGCGGAAGTTGCGGAGGTCAACACCAGCGTCAACAATGCAAGTTCAAGGACGCTACATGTCGGCGGTGTGAGAAGAAGGGACACCTAGCTCAAGTCTGTCGAGCTCCCCAACCTTCCCGCCGAAAATTCAAATCGGCCAATCAGAGCGCGGGATCGGCAAGGCGACCCGTGATTGGCTCAAACAAAAAAGGCGCGAACTCGAATCAGACAACCGTAATCATAGGCCGCGCCACGACCCGGGTGGAGAAGAAAATCTTCACCAAGCCCAAAATAGAAGGAGTGCCGTGCCGACTAGAAGTGGACACCGGGTCAGCGATCACAATCATGTCCTGGGACACTTTTGTGAAAGCTTTGCCATCAGTCGCAAAACGTCACCTGCAAACACAACGACTACGAGTCCACGACTACCAAGGGAATCGCATCCCTGTTCGAGGGACCACCGCTGTCCGAGTCGAGTACGGACCACACAAGAAGACCCTACCCATCACGATCATCGAAGGGACCCTGCCAAGTTTGTTGGGTCTGGACTGGTTCCGGGCATTGGGCATGGGAGTGACTGGCATCTACAGAAGTGACGTTAACCTTAAAGATGCCCTCATGAGCGAATTCGAAGATGTGTTCAAGGACTGCCTGGGCAAGTACAAGGGGACCCCTATTTCCTTCAATCTAGACCCCCAGGTAGCCCCTATCCGGATAAAAGCAAGGAGGGTACCTTTTGCCCTTAAGCCCAAGATTGATAGGGAGATAGACAAGTTAATAGGGCAGGGGATACTGGTACCAGTCGACCATGCCAAATGGGAGACGCCAATCGTCACCCCGGTGAAACAAGATGGGTCAGTAAGAATCTGCGCTGATTACAAGGCGACGTTAAACAAAGCCTTACAAAAGAGCGCTTACCCAGTTCCCGTGGTGCAACACTTGCTGCACTCGTTGGGACAAGGGCAAGTTTTTGCTAAATTAGATTTGGCACAAGCCTATCAACAGCTACCCATAGACGCCAACACAGCGAAGCCCAAACGATCGTGACGCATAGGGGGGCTTTCAAGTGCACCCGGTTGCAGTTTGGGGTGAGTGTGGCACCAGGGCTATTCCAGAATTTAATGGAGCGACTTCTGCAAGGGCTCCCTGGGGTAGTTCCCTATTTTGATGATGTGTTGGTATCGGCAGAAAATTTAGAGGAACTGGGGGAGCGACTGAGAAAAGTTTTGGGCATTTTCCGTCAGCCGGTCTAAAGGTTAAAGTGAACAAATGCCAAATAGGGGTAGAATCCAGAATTCTTGGGCTACAGAATAGACAAGAGGAATTCACCCCACTGAGAGCAAGGTCAAGGCAATAAGAAGGCTCCAGCGCCCAAAACAAAACAGAGCTACAGGCATTCCTGGGTCTAGTGAACTTTACGCGGTCTTTTAAAAACAAGGCAAGCGTTGCCGAGCCGCTACATAAGTTGCTGGGAAAGAATACTGTTTGGTCTTGGGGAAACCTGAAGCCAGGGCTTTCAAGCAGTAAAAACCTACTCTCGAGTGATAGCTTGCTAATTCAGTACCACAGCAAAATGCCATTGGTTCTAGTCTGTGACGCTTCCCCTTACGGAGTGGGGGCTGTGCTCAGCCACAGGCTCCCGAATGGCACAGAAGCCCCAATAGCATTCTATTCCAGAACGATGTCCTCTACAGAGAGGAACTATAGTCAATTGGATAAAGAAGCCCTAGCTATAGTGTCAGGAGTAAAGAAGTTTCACGAATACGTGTTTGGCAGGGATTTTGAAATTGTTACAGACCATAGACCACTGTTAGGATTATTGGCTGGCGACCGCCCAACGCCGGTGGCACTTTCACCCCGATTGACCAGATGGACTATCTTTTTGGCTGCTTACTCCTACAAGCTGCAGCATCGACCAGGAAAAGACCTGGGGCATGCGGACGCATTAAGCAGATGCCCACTGCCAGGGGCAATCGAGGACCCCACTCCGGGGGCACCCATACTATTGATTGACTCTCTGGACTCTGGCCCAGTCACATCTAAGGAGGTGGCTAGGGCGTCTTACCGGGACGTTACCTTACGAACTGTAATGGGTTGGGTGCAAAGAGGGTGGCCCGCTGCGCCAGGCAAGCGTTTTAAGGAGTTTGTGAAGAAGCGGGGGGAACTCTCGGCTCAAGGGGGGTGCCTGCTTTGGGGCGATCGAGTGGTGATCCCGGAGAAATTGAGGGAAAAGGTATTGGACCTTCTCCACGAGGGTCACCCAGGGATCATAAGGATGAAGGGGCTAGCGAGAAGCTATGTTTGGTGGCCATTGATGGACTCAGAAATTGCTGAGAGGGTAGGGAAATGCCTGGCCTGCCAGGAATCCAGGCCGCTACCCCCAACGGCCCCGGTTAGGGAATGGGAAAAACCCCAAGGGCCCTGGTCAAGAATCCACATCGATTTCGCCGGCCCCTTCCACGGCCAAACCTTCTTAGTGGTAGTCGACGCTTTCTCTAAATGGTTAGAAATCATTCTCATGAGATCCATGACAGCCGAAGCGGTAATCGCAGCCCTGCGGCACCTATTTGCAACCCACGGGTTGCCCGACACGCTAGTATCCGATAACGGCCCGCAATTCACGGCAACCCAGTTTGAGGAATACTTGGCAGATGAGGGCATCCGACATGCCCTCTCTGCGCCTTTCCACCCTGCGTCGAATGGCCTTGCAGAGCGTTCCGTCCGGAGCGCTAAAGAGGCATTGTCCAGGCTCAAGCCAGGCGACTGGCAAACAAAGATAGATTTCTTTCTGGCCGTTCAGCATAGAACCCCCGCAACAGGCACAGCAACAGGCACAGCAACAGGCAGAAGCCCAGCCAAATTGTTGATGGGGCGGAAGCTCCGGTGCCCACTCGACCGTTTAAATCCCCATTACACACCAGGGGGAACTGGAAAAAACTAGAGAAATGGGCATAGGCGACCGAGTGTGGGCCCGCAACTATGGGGACGGCCCAAGTTGGCTAGCAGGGCAAATCGTAAAAGCAACCGGTCCCAAGTCATACTT
This sequence comes from Ahaetulla prasina, assembly GCF_028640845.1. NCBI lineage: Eukaryota > Metazoa > Chordata > Lepidosauria > Squamata > Colubridae > Ahaetulla > Ahaetulla prasina. The sequence goes on from NC_080539.1 coordinate 59,910,604, forward strand.
GGTCGAGTTAAAAGACAACCGAGTATGGAGGCGCCACATAGATCAAATCAGAAAAAGAATAACCGAACAATCCGAGCTCAATGAAACAGACCCTGACCACACATTATTTGAACCCACAGCTGATTTAAACCCGGGAGTGGCGAAAGACTTATCTGAGTCCCCGGAGGTCCAGCGACGCCATCAGGTTCCCGTAGAGAACAGCAGGGACGACTCTGCAAGTAATCCAGGGCCGGAGGGCCTAGAGAAAGAGCTGGGAGGAGCAGAAAGCCCCTCCGACCAGCTCAACCCAATCCCAAACACTGAACTGCGCAGGTCCAAAAGAGTCAGGAGACGCCCAAGTTATTTACGTGACTACGTCGAAAAATAACATGTAAATAATATGTAGATGTTGGTAAAGTGTTTTCTGGGAGGGAAGGAGTGTAATGTATCTTTAAATGTTTTGGCGGGAAACAAGCACGTTGCTGATTGGTTAAAGCCGCCGGTTGAACTGTATATAAGGAGAGGTTTTTCCCCAGCCTGGTGGCTGGGTTCACCATATATTAAAGAGCTGTTGTCACTACCCTGGTCTCCAGCCTCGTTACTTCCCGAACTTAACACCAGGGATTTCCCACTCTTGAACAGTGCATGTGCCCACCCGCCCACCCTCCAAATTAATTCAAAAATAAAGGTGGGAGCTTTAAAAAGTGGTCAAAATCATAAGATTTTGACATGAGATTTCATTACTACCACATGAAATCACAAGGTGATTTTGTTGCTTGGTAATCATCCAAAATTTCAGATTTCGAGTGGGGAGGAGGAGATATAAAAGACTGCACAATTATTTAGCTCTAAAAAAACGTGGTCACCCAGCTTTAAAATGCTCCTTTACTGTTTTTCTTTCCTCTGCAACCATTAAAGCTGATCAATTGTTAAGGTAGATGGACCATTATGCATACCTACAATAGCTAAACACAGTCTGCTAACTGTCTTTGCTAGCTCACAAACACCTTCATCAACATTCTGGTCTGGCTATTAATAGCTGAGGTTAATTGAGTGATGTGATTTGAAATACTTTAAATGGACAAGGTAGCTAATGGAAGGCTTGCTGCAAACAAACCCAACCACTTAATTAACATTTTCTTTAGAGACCCTTCTTTGCATGCATCCTCTTCCTACTTTGAAAATTAGGAAGCTCTCTCCATAGACATAATTGCTGGTATTTTTAAAACAAAGATGAAAGTCATTTGGTAGCTCATGATTTCAAAATTCCTGATTGATTGGTTGATTTCCCTTTGGAGTTTTAAATCCTGCCTGCTGCTTTAATGTTTGTATTCTGTTTAAATTGGATTGTATTATTTTACTATCCTATTTTAAATCCTATTAAAATCATTCATGATTTTTAAAACTAGAACAAGAATTCTATATTTCTGTAATTATGTTACAGGTTACATTAATATCAGAAGCCTATTATAAATTGAGACAAATGAATATAATTCACATCAGCAAAAGAAAAGGGACCTGTATTGCCAATTTAAATTTGGGGGGGGGGAGAACAGGGGGTCAATTTATACTATTCTGTTTCCAACACCTTAGTTTTTATCAAATCAATTTGCTATATATTTACATTATGTGTTGCTCCACCAACATTAGATTCCAAATCAGAGATTTAATATGAGCTGCATGTGTCTAAGAATAACTTCTCTATACCATTAAAAAGCCCTAATTATTTGAGACAGAGTATCTAATAATCTAGAAGAGTGTTTTTTTAAAATATGATACATAAATAAAATAAACAGCATAGCCTGTTGCAGAAAGTGGGGCATTTCCTTTAAGGCAAAGTCTCCATTGGATACAACTTCATAGTTTGAATTATTTCTGGTCCCAGATTAGATCAAAGTCTCATCATATACCATAAAATATAATTGGCTGTTATACAAGTATAGCTGTTATTTTCAAAAGTGCTATCCATTTTTATTTCTTTTTACGACCCTGTAATCCCTTTTATCAGGGTGGAGTAGGGGCGACTGAATGGAGCTGAGTTTTTATGATGCCCTTCCTGACACCTATGCAGAGCTCGTAGGAGATATTTTCTCTTTGCGCCAATAGAGAAACATCTATCACAGCCTAGGATTGAACTCTCAACCTCCCGAGTGTGAGGCAAGCTTCTTCACCTCTAGGTCATTGCCACTCAAAAGTAGCATCCAATAACTTTGTATACAACTCAGAATATACTAAGATTTCATTGGCCCTGACACTGCCTATTTTCCACTGTATCCATAAAACATGTGCTTTAGAGCAAGCTTTGCTGGCTGAGGGACTCTGGGAGTTGAAGTCCAAAAGTCTTAAAGGGACCAAGGTTGGAGACCCCTGCTTTAGAGTATGAAGGATTGAAGATTAGGTGGCCCATACATTGTTTTTATCTTGCTGATTGATTGGGGTTTATTCATGGAGTCCATTGTAGGATTTTATGTTTTATTGATGCTCTTTTTACTATTTTTAATAAGTTGAGAGCTATTGAGAGCTGTATTGCAAGATGAGTGACGATATAAATTACTTATCAAATAATGAATACATGTTTGAGACAGATGGAAATAAAGCTTTGTTTTGTTTACTTTTTAACCAACAAGTATAACATTATTTTAGTTCCCTAATGTAGCATGAACTATGTTATTAAAGAGCCCCCTACTCTTGACAGAAAAATTCATCCTTAATGGTAATTTTAGACCTTTAATGACAAAATCAGATATGATTTTCACAATCTGAACCTATCAATGCAATTACAATCAATTTAAATGGGAAACTTTGCAGAAAATTGCAAATTTCAAATAAATTGGCAAGTAGATCATTCTGCATTCTGACTTTAAGTTGTTTAGTATGGTTAGACATATACAGTCAGCCAGATGTTTAAACTGCATTTGGCATTTTTATTCACCTATCGAGTTCTTCCCAAGGACCTGGGATAGCCAGATGTTCTTGTTTGATGGTGTTAAAGGTATTGTCGCAGGACGTAAGCTGTTCCAAATTAAGCTGTCTCTTGCAGTTGACTGATAGTGATTTTTCAATGCTGATGGTTTTCAAGAGGTGCTCCAGATGTTTTGGGATTGCGCCCAAGGGATCTATTGCTATTCGTACTATCTTTGCTTTCTTGAATTGATATTGATCTGCTAGTCTCTGTTCAGTAATTTTTGATTCTGGATATTTTTCTTCCCAGAACTGTTGCATTCTTTTCAGATATCCACTTCTCACTGAATTGGATTTGTAATGACAGATCATTTCTTTTCTTTTTTTTAGTCTTCACGTATTTGCAATGAGTAAACAACCTTTCTTCCAATAAACCTATAGCTGCTGGCCCTGGTTATTCAGCCAACAGCCCTATAGGCAGGGGTGAAATCCAGAAGGTTCTGACAGGTTCTGGAGAACCGGTAGCAGAAACTTTGAGGAGTTTGGAGAACCGGCAAGTACCACATCTGGCTGGTCCCAGAGTGGGGTGGGAATGGAGATTTTGCAATATCCTTCCCCCAGGAGTGGGGTAGGAATAGGGATTTTGCAGTATCCTTCCCCTGGAGTGGGGTGGAAATGGAGATTTTGCAGTATCCTTCCCCTGGAGTGGGATGGGAATGGAGATTTTGTAGTATCCTTCCCCTGCCATGCCCACGCCACGCCCACCAAGCCACGCTCACAGAACCGGTAATTAAAAAAATTGGATTTCACCACTGCCTATAGGCCATTTGTTAACATATGTCTGAGAACTCCAACACTGAATACAGCCCTTGTTAACCCGGGCAATGACAGATCCAGTAAGAGTTTCTGAAAATTATATCACACCATATTATTTATGGAAGCACTCTTCATCTGGCTCCTCTGATGAAACCTGTCCAGTATGGTGAACCTCTAGCACAGGTCTCATCTTCTTTGGAACATTCTAGCCCCACAACCATGTCTAGGTAGTGCCTCATTGGGTATTATTTTCTATTAGTATTACCATTCACAACAATGTGAAATCACAGCTGCCAGTTCTTAGGTGATGTTGGCCTTCATATGCATCAAGTTCTTCCCAAGAACCTGTGGTAAAGTATCAGTGTAGATTCAGGCAGTATTGCCTTTTGTAATTGGAAATGGAAATTTTGTCACTGTACAAATTTTCTAAGTACCATCCACGATTTTTGATATGGTATCCAGTCTGCTGATAACTATTGGAACTACCACGGCTTGTTTATACCATAATCTTTCAACTTGGATTTTCAGTTCTTGATAAACTGTGATCTTCTCCAATTCTTTGTCTCTAAGTATTGCCACATCAATTCTTCATACTTTATTTTTTCAACCATTGTTAAATCTGATGTGTTATAAGCCAAATTTTTACCAGCTTGTATTCTAAGATCCCACAATATTTTAATCTGTTCATTTTTTTACTACTTTTTCAACTATATGTTCCTACCAATTTTTCATTACTGGTACATAATAATTTTATAAACGTTCCAGTGAATGCAGCAATCTAGCATATGGCAATCACATTCAGGGACATTGGTGAGACCATTCTGATTATCAATGTCCCTAATTTGCTATTTCACCAATGATTTACCTCCCTAAGGACTAATTGATTTACAATTCAATTCAGGAGAAAGGCGGAGACTACACAATTCCTTGTATAAAGTTTGATATCAATGAGATTGGTAGCTATTTGTCAATAGTAAAGCTAATAGCCATGGAGAATCAAAGATAATTCTGAGCCACAAAGTTAAAATCCTCTTATACCAGCCTTAATACTTGGAACATTAACTTCACGCCTCAGAACCAGATCAGAGGCACAATTTGGAGGACAAAGTCCTAAGGAAGCTTGATTAAATGGTTTCATATATTAGGTTTGTAAATGGGCCAAATTGTAGACCATACAATAATTGTGCAACTGTTTTAGCCATAAACAATTTAATTTGTACTAGTATGTAATTTGCCCCTTGTGTTTATAAAATCTGGTTATAGCTAATGCAGTCCTTTAGGCAGTAAGAGTGGCAGAAATAGCCTATTAAATTCTGAAGACTGAAAGACTATGCTCAAATATTTAAACCATTTAGCTTGCTCTAGTTCATGAGAATAAATTATCCATTTATGCCTTGATCTTTTATTGGAAAAAATGAAAGCTTTGAATTTATTCTATCTAATGACCAACTGTTCCTTTACAGAATCTTGGCAAAGAATCTTTGCCAAGTTTCTTGGGACCTGCTTCATACCTATGTAATTCAGGGAAATAAGAACTGCATCAACATAAAGGGAATCGATAATCTAGTTTGAGTGGGTAGCTATCAACTCTTTGGCTAATTTTAATTAGAGAATTAATGAATATATTAATAGAATAGAATAGAATAGAATAGAATAGAATAGAATAGAATAGAATAGAATAGAATAGAATTTTTTATTGGCCAAGTGTGATTGGACACACAAGGAATTTGTCTTGGTGCATATGCTCTCAGTGTACATAAAAGAAAAGATATGTTCATCAAGGTACAACATTTACAACACAAATGATGGTCAATATATCAATATAAATCATAAGGATTGCCAGCAACAAAGTTACAGTCGTACAATCATAAGTAGAAAGAGATTGGTGATGGGAACTATGAGAAGATTAATAGTAGTGCAGATTTAGTAAATAGTTTGACAGTGTTGAGGGAATTATTTGTTTAGCAGAGTGATGGCCTTCAGGAAAAAACTGTTCGTGTGTCTTGTTGTTCTGGTGTGCAGTGCTCTATAGCGTTGTTTTGAGGATAGGAGTTGAAACAGTTTATGTCCTGGATGTGAGGGATCTGTAAATATTTTCACGGCCCTCTTCTTGATTCATGCAGTATACAGGTCCTCAATGGAAGGCAGGTTGGTAGCAATTATTTCTTGTTGGGTTACAGAACCGAACCAGACAGTTATAGAGGTGCAAATGACAGACTCAATAATTCCTCTGTAGAACTGAATTAGCAGCTCCTTGGGCAGTTTGAGCTTCCTGAGTTGGCACAGAAAGAACATTCTTTGTTGTCCTTTTTTGATGATGTTTTTGATGTTAGCTGTCCATTAAAGAACTATTTTGAAGACAGCAAAGTCCATGTTATCCAAAGCAGGCCATCTACATTAAGATTGAACAACCCTCTCTCAACAGAGGGGGAGGAACACAATACCACCTGTCTCCTGTTTACAACACAGTCCCTTCCGCAGTTCCAAGCAGGTTCCACACCCAATTGCACTAATCAGATGACTCTGTGGGCACAGATAAACCTCCAAGTGGCCTCAATGATTCTTGAATGTGGATTCTGTCTTCAAAAGAGTGAGCTTTGTCTTTCAAATGCAGATGGGCTGCTGAATCTTATCCTGATGGGTTTGTTCTCCTATGTTGTGCTACGCGTTTGTGAAGTGGTTGTTTTTTTTGTCCAGTGTACAGATCTGCATGTCTCACCACATTTACTGCATATAACACATTGCTCAGTTTGTGTCTGAGTGTTTTATTTTTGGGGTGGAAATAGTCCTTTCAGCAGTTCCAAGAAGATTCCATGTCCATGTACACTATTCAAGTGACCCTGAGGGGACAAATAAACCTCCAAGTGGCCTCAACAATTCCCAGAAAGAGTACTAATGACCAGATGACTACAAGGGATATAAATCCTTCCATTCCCACCAATCATTCAGAACCGAAGAAGTTTCTTGGATGAGAAATGAAACTTCTTTAAGCAAAAACAAAGAAGTCCAGTTGCCTTTTGAAAAAGCACCTTTGGGTCAGATGGTTAGATAGTGTCATTGACACAGTTTGGGCAGACTCAGTGAGATAGCAGAGGACAAGGGGGCCTGGCATGCTATATCCATCTGGTTGCAAAGAATTGGACATGACTTAGTGACTGAACAAGAACAGCAGCACTAAACGTGCTTATAATCTGCATCTATATATCTACTATACATATGATTATTGCTATATCTATAGTAGATATAGTGGAATGCTGCTTGCTTGAGATAAATTCTTCCTTCATCTTCCACCCAGGTATGCAATTATACAAATGCCATATAATTTTCTAACAATGTTCATGTTAGGTTAATTGACTTATAATTAGCTGTCTCTTCTCTTCTCTTCTCTTCTCTTCTCTTCTCTTCTCTTCTCTTCTCTTCTCTTCTCTTCTCTTCTCTTCTCTTCTCTTCCCTTCCCTTCCCTTCCCTTCCCTTCCCTTCCCTTATCTTACCTTACCTTACTATATCTATCTATCTATCTATCTATCTATCTATCTATCTATCTATCTATCTATCTATCTATCTATCTAACACTGATCTAGCTATCAGTGTTTATTCTATTTATCTATTTATTTGACAAATTTATATAGCCACCCATCTCTCATATATGACTCCAAGCAGCATACCAAATTAAAAACACAAAAACAATACAAAATATTTGTTGGAGCCAATCTGTTCTCAAGAAAATGATGCTCCAAAGGCAGATTCCATGTGAGAAAAGGTTCTTCTCCTGGATCTCATCAGATGACATTATTTTGTAAAAGAGACCCTCAACATACCCTTCCTGCTGGACTCGATGGGATTGAGGAGGAAATCCTTGAAATAATTCATGACTCTGCTGCCCCTCAATTGGCTCCCTGGTTCTCCGGGGAGCTGAGAGAGATGAAACGCCGGAGAAGACGCCTAGAGAGTGTTTGGAGGTCCAGCCGTTCCGAGGCTGATCGGACACTAGTGAGGTCCTTTACTAGGACCTACCTAGTGGCAATGAGGGAGGCGAAGCGTTCCTACGTTTCCACCCTCATTGCATCGGCAGATAACCGCCCGGCCGCCCTGTTTCGGGTGACCTGTTCCCTCCTTCAACAGGAGGGACGGGATGACCCCTTACAGGGGCGAGCCGAGGAGTTTAACGGTTATCTATACAATAAAATCATTCAGCTTCGTGATGGCTTGGACCATGATTGTGATGATTCAGCCGAGGTGGCAGAGACTCGTCTTGTTGAGGTTATTTGGGATGAGTTTGAGTTTGTGGCTCTCGAGGACGTGGACAGGTTGCTGGGGAGGTTGCATGCAACTACGTGTTTACTGGACCCGTGTCCTTCCTGGTTAGTACTGGCTGCTCAGGAAGTGACAATGTCATGTCCCACTCCTCCGCTGACGGCCGGGTCAGGGAAATCCGAATCAGGCTTGCCTCTGCAGCTCTGCCCAAAGTCCTAGCAAAGTCCTCAGAGCAGGCAGGAGACCAGTAAGTGACTTCAGCAAGATAAGTTCGACTTTTGCCTGACTCAGAGACTGCCAGAAAGCAGATCCTTTATATAGGCCATGGGGTGTGGCTCCATGACTCAGCACTCATTAAGGCCTGCCCCTCCCTTCCTTCTGTTGCCTCCGCCTATCCAGCCTTCTGATGCGAGGGTCACACCAATCAGCAGCTGTTGGGAATAAACCCTCCTCAGGCTCACATGCTGTGGAGGAGGGGGAGGGGTCTAGCTGCTCCGTTTGCCTGGGCATGGAGTCAGGGCTGGGGCCGGGAGATGCTCCTTCTTCTGCAGTTTGTGTGGGCATGGAGCCAGGACTTGGGCCGGGAGGCATACATTCCTCAGTGTTCGGGAGCAGGTAAGAAGGCCCCGGCTGCTCTGAGGGCGGGCAAGACACAACAGACACGAGGCTGGCTCTAGGGGATTATAAATGCTTCTTTGGTTGAAGGGGTCTTCCCCGCCGCCTTGAAGGAGGTGGTGGTGAGACCTCTCCTGAAGAAGCCTTCCCTGGACCCAGCTATTTTGGGAAATTAGCGAAGGTTGTAGAGAGTGTGGTTGCATGGCAGCTTCCCCGGCACCTGGAGGAAGCTGTCTATCTAGACCCGTTCCAGTCCGGCTTCCGACCCGGTTACAGCATGGAGACGGCTTTGGTCGCGTTGGTGGATGACCTCTGGAGGGCCAGGGACAGGGGTTGTTCCTCTGCCTTGGTCCTATTAGATCTCTCAGCAGCTTTTGATACCATCGACCATGGTATCCTGCTGCGCCGGTTGGAGGGATTGGGAGTGGGAGGCACCATTTACCGGTGGTTCTCCTCCTATCTCTCCGACCGGTCGCAGACGGTGTTGACAGGGGGGCAGAGGTCGTCCTCGAGGGGCCCACTTGTGGGGTACCTCAGGGGTCGATTCTCTCGCCTACCCTGTTCAACATCTATATGAAGCCGCCGGGTGAGGTCATCAGTGGTTTCGGGGTGAGTTATCATCTGTACGCTGATGATACTCAGCTGTACTTTTCCACCCCGGACCACCCCAACGAAGCGGTCGAAGTGCTGTCCCAGTGCCTGGAAGCCGTACGGGTCTGGATGGGGAGAAACAGACTCAAGCTCAATCCCTCCAAGACGGAGTGGCTGTGGATGCCGGCACCCCGGTACAGTCAGCTGCTCCCGCAGCTGACTGTTGGGGGCGAGTTAGTGGCCCCAAAGGAGGTGGTTCGCAACTTGGGCATCTTCCTGGGTTGAACATCTGGCGGCCGTCACCAGGAGGGCTTTTTACCAAGTTCGCTTGGTTCGCCAGTTGCGTCCCTTCCTTGACCGGGAGGCCTTATGCACAGTCACTCACGCTCTGGTTACGTCTCGGCTGGATTATTGCAATGCTCTCTACATGGGGCTGCCCTTGAGGTGCACCCGGAGGCTGCAGTTAGTCCAGAATGCAGCTGCGCGAGTGGTAATGGGAGCCGCTCGTGGCTCCCATGTAACACCACTGCTCCGTAGTCTGCACTGGCTTCCTGTAGTCTTTCGGGTGCGCTTCAAGATCCTGGTTACCATCTTTAAAGCGCTCCATGGCTTAGGACCCGGGTACTTACGAGACCGCCTGCTGTTACCTTATGCCTCCCATTGACCCGTACGCTCTCACAGAGAGGGCCTTCTCAGGGTGCCATCCGCCAAACAATGTCGGCTGGCGGCCCCCAGGAGTAGGGCCTTCTCTGTGGGAGCACCGACGCTCTGGAACGAACTCCCCCCTGGCTTACGTCAAGTGCCTGATCTTCGGACCTTTCGTCGTGAGCTAAAAACATATTTATTCATTCAAGCAGGACTGGCATAAATAGTTGATTTTAAATTGGGGTTTTAGTAATATTTTAAATTTTTAAATCTTTTAAATTACCGGCCATTTAGTAATAGTTTATTTTAATTTCTTTTAATTGTATATATTTTGTATTTTATTCCGGCTGTACACCGCCCTGAGTCCTTCGGGAGAAGGGCGGTATAAAAATTTAATAAAATAAATAAATAAATAAAAATATATACTGGTAGGTGGACAATAATTGCTACCCTCCACCCCAGTTCTCTGGGATCTTACATGTATGAATTGGTCTTTATCCTCCTTACTAAGCACATCTAAGCAAATGAACCAGTGATCAAGAAATATGTCACAGATCATAACATAGAAAAATAGCAATGAATCCCTTATAAAAGATATTCAGAGGCTGTGATGTGTGTCTATCTACAAAAATCACAATAGGACAGGAAATAATTTTCTCTGTGGTACTCCATGAAAAGGAAATTTGGACCATGAAGAAAAAGGATGGAAAGAATACTGAAAGGAATTATTCGGCCACTAAGAGTAACATCACTTGACAGCATAAGATTTTTATGGGACAACAAAGTTGTGGGAGACACAATCCTATTTGAACAGGGAACATGGCTTTGAAAAGGAAAACAAAACATGTATCAATCAGTATGTTACTAATGTTATTTATTGTTGCCTTAAGAAAACCTAAATAGGAAAAGATTAAAAGACAAGTGGTTAATTTTCCTGATTACCGACCTGGGTATTTACACTCAGTAAATAATCAACGTATTAAATTATAAATTATAACAAGGGTTAAATTTGTCATATTTTTCTGAGGTCTGCGAAATATGTATAAATATCTTGATTGGTTTTTGATACAAACATTTCCATTGAGAATACATTTTTATCTGAGATGTTGACAGGCTGGTTTTTGTTCATTTTCTAATTTGTGGACAGCATTCAACTAAAGTTTTCAGCAGGGAAATGACAACACAGACATTTCTATTTTGAATAAATAGGCTCAAAAGCATCAACATAATGACCTTGTAATATAGGGAGTAGATTGGAGAAACATTCCTCTTTGGAGGTGCAAAACCTCTATTTTAGAGGACAGATATAGCCAACTTATTATACAGAACCAAATATCAGAAATAACTCATTTAACTCTCATTTAACTTTACTGCTAAGTAAGGATATACAGGATTGCAGCCTGCGATCCTAATTATGAAAACAGGGGGCCATTATTGGATCTCTTATATCTTTAAACAAAATAGTTGCAGGTCCCCCATTGTAGACAGTGTAATTTCTTTAAACACAAGTTTTCAGCTGTTACTTGTTGTCTCTGCTTATGAAATCCTTTGCCAATTTTAGAAGCACCAACATCACAAGTTTTAGAATTTCCAGCTATTCACCTCACAATTACACAATCATATCTCCCACTAAGATATAATCCACAAAAATACAACTGAAAAACAATTAACAAATCAAACAGGGTAATATATACCCAGTCAATGACATTTTTTTCTAATTTAGGACTAATTCACCTATAGTATTTTTCCTACAATTACCACTGATTGGTTATTAATATGAACCTGTTAGAATTAGTCTGATCTATAAGCTAGCACTTTCTATGCTTTTAGGCTTTGGGTTAATTGTTTTAATTAACTCATTTGAGTTTGACTTCACTGTTTTATGTTATGTACCATATAAATAGTGCCTATATAAATTGAAATAACTACCGGTAAGTCATAGATGAGAAAACCTGGCAAATGCCAGGTTGAGGATGGGTGTTCTGTACTGCCAATGATACATATTTAACTGACACTTGTGTTATTATTGGCTAGAACAAGGGTCTCCAACCTTAGTAACTTTAAGGTTTGTGGACTTCAACTCCAATTATTGTGTTATTATTGGCTAGAACAAGCCAATAATTGGCTTGTTATTATTGGCTAGAACAAGGGTCTCCAACCTTAGTAACTCTAAGGCTTGTGGACTTCAACTCCCAGAGTTTCTCAGCCAGCTTTGCTCTGGGAGTTGAAGTCCACAAACCTTAAAGTTACTAAGGTTGGAGACCCCTGGGCTAGAAGCATTCCATGCATTCTCCCTCACCTTGCCACAATACTTTTACAATATATATTAGATACTCATCCTGATCTTTTCCAGTCACTGCATATCATCAACTGAATCATTATTTGTATATTTATAAAATTGTTTTCTAGAAAATCTTAACACTTTTAAAGCACAACAGATTCTTCAGGGCCTATGACAACACTAAAAATGGCATACAGTTTGCCCTCCAAGAGTGCTTTCTAACTCCTATGAATCTTATTCTGCAACGAATAAACAGGTATAGAGAAGCATCTCTCAATTCACATGGTGTGATAACAAGACTCAAGAGGCTTGCCTGGGAGCACAGTCTGAATGAACTGTGCATCCTAAGACGGCTTTAAAATCCACTACAAAATCTAGGATTCCAATGTCATCCAATGTCTCGTGTGAGAGAAAAAAGACAGAGTGATAGGGAAATAAATTGAGTTCAGCGGATAAATCAATTTTGTAAGTTTATTTTTCCTGCCATGTTATAACTTGTTTTAACTATACATTCTAGAATAAGCCACAATGGTAGTTTTGACCCATCTCACTAAACCAAAATCAATTAAGAAATTTCATAGCTCACCATGATTTGGTAACTCAGTCAATGCATAAACTATTACTTCAACACAAAAAAATCTAAGTTTTGCATCTCATATTATCCTTATTTTTAAAAAATGCTTGAATTTCTGATTACAAATGTTGGATTAAGCAGATGTCTGAAATGATTCAAGAAACTTTGTTATGTATTTAATTTCTTCTCAGCCTAAAATTCAAAGCTGAAAATTTTACTATCTTTAAAAAGTTTTGGCATTTGGGCTGATCTCTAAAGCTCAATAGTTGAGATAAATGTGTTTTGGTTAACTTAGATGGCTTACTCTGTTCTACATATCTATATTAATTTTAGAACAGGACAAAAATATGCAATTGAATACATAAATCACAATACTTACAGAAACCATTGTGTTATGTGAATCAAGATAATAGGAAGCTTTTGGGAGTAGGGAGTTGACCAATAATTATGGTAAAAAGTATACAATGTATTTTTCTTCTTTCTTAGGAGACATTTTTGAAGGATCAATTCATACTGATGCAGGTAAAATGAATTATAATTTCACACCTTTTGTCACCTGTAGAAATATAATGAAATGTCATTCTGTAATTACAAAGGACGGGGAAGTTATCAAGCAATAAAATATGGAATTAGGGCAAACTACTAGCCTGAGGATATAGTTTGTATAAAAGGTTATTCTTTATAATTCATATGTTGTTGTTAAAAAAATCTTTTTTCATAAAGCATGGAATGCCACAGGAGGAATGAGGTCCTGTTAAAAGCCATGTTTTTCCTGCGCTTTCATAATGCTTATGTTTAAAGAATGGAACAGCGGAAGTACAGTGAGGTGGAACGGTTAGTGACCAGATTGATCATGGGAACAAATCTGCCGGTAGTAACCTTGTTTAATGATATGTTGCTGGGCTCAGCACCTTCCTGAGGCTGTGATTCTTCACTGGCTGGGCCTGCATGATGGATCACGGTAGGAGTCTGATGGTGCAATCACTCACTGGTGGCCACCGACACCTGCACCAGTCTGACACCCATCCCCTCTGGATGTATCAGCTGGCGTGATCAGCCTTTTGGGATATGCAGCCATTCCACCAAGTAGCACATGGAAGTTCATTTATGTACTTTGGAGGAAGATAATTCCTTTTGCATTAGTTTAATAGAGGCAATGATTTGATTATCCCAGACAATATCTGCAATTCAGCAAGTTTAAAAAATGATAAATGGATTCAGAGACAGAAAGGTGTTATAGATATGTACCCAAAATATAGAAGCAGTTTCCTATGAAAGCATCATTGCAAATCCTGTGTAGTTATATACATTCCATTTGCTTTCTATAACATATATAGAAATGGAAGAGATAAATCTCAAAGGCAAAATGTATTTCCAAAGATATACCATCAGAAGCACTACAAACAACGTATGTAATACATTTTAAAACAATTAAGACAGGCAATTAATCATACATGCATAATACTAAATTCTCAGTGATGTGTCACATCGAATGAATTTAAGATATAATAACTATGAATAACCTGGCTGGAAAATGTTGTTTCTGTTATAATTGGTGCTTTGGAAAATGATTTGCTTCAATTTAGATTGAATCAGGGACTGTTTGCTTTGACTTGGGGCTCAATACTAGGCAAGCTCCAGAGCACCCCTGTGTAATGTGAGAATAAAACAAATTGCTTCAACCTTCTTTTTCCATCAAAATAGGAAAAGTTTGAGAAAAATGACATACATTATTGAGAAGATGAGATCTACTTATATAAATTGATGCAAGAACTGCAAATTTAGGCTTGTTTAATTTGGAATTTTATAGAAATGTATCTATAAGTTGTTCTTTTAATTGAACAGTGCACCAGTCTGTGTAAAGAATGTACATTTATCCATATGAAACTAAGTCTTTGATAAGAAATATAAATGAATGCAATGGGAATGGGATTCTTAGCTGCAACTGTGGAAAAACAAAGAAGGAATGAGTAGTGATTGAATATGGTTTGAAAGAATAACTAGTATGGAATAAGTATATTGACATGATCTGATCATATAATGCAAATGAATAAGGACCAAATAGCCAAAAAAAACAACAACATGAAGGAAGAGTGAATGGGTAGAGACAAATGATAAGATCAAGAAATTGTTGGAAAGAGTAAAGATAACTTAAAAAGAAAGGTGAAGCAGCTAAAGAACATATAAATATATAGGTAGTATGTAGACACTGCGGAAGCAAGGATGGCTTGGAAAAACAAAGATATGGAAAGACATAGTGACTGTAGTTGCTGTAAACAATTTTTAAAATATTTCCTTTTTTTCTTACATTGTACCTTTAATTTGATTTTTCTCATTCTTCTGCATCCCTGGATACATTTTTCTATTTTAAATTACGTTTTTAAAATGCATTGTGGAAATGCATGTACATCAGTGTTTTATACTAATATGAACATAAGGTTGTGCATATCTGCAGCAAATGTGATTGGGTATTATTGAATATACTCTATTTTGCATTGTTTTAGTAGCATGCAGCTGTTTAGACAATGAAAATATTTTTGCAGCTGTAGCATCTGGCTGTTTGGCAGATTCACTCAGTGGATGTATTGGCAGCTTTGGGTTGTATCTGTGTTTATGAATGCAATAGGCTGCCAATCTAAATTCCCAATGGTTTTCATATTTCCTCTTAGATGGTATTTATATTTGTGTGTACAAAAGCTTGTGGAAAAAAAGAATATTTTGTTTATGCATGAGCCTATAGAAACTACTCTATTCTCTGACACATAAACCTCTCTCTTTTTCATTCATTGTAAGCATTTAATTCACTAATATAATAAAAAAATTATATGTGTATATTTGATAATGTCTGCTTTGTATTTTAAAAATACAACTGAAGATTCGCTGAAATTTTATGATAATAATTATTTAGAATGAATATGAAAGTATCTTAATTTTAAAAAGAAACAGAAATTTCTTCTGAACAAGTCTATGGAAATGAACTAGGTTTGTTCAAGTACAATAGTTCTCCACCCCCCACCCCCACAACATTTGAATGGGATTAGCATTAAAAAGCTTCCTGGTGAATTAGGAAGCCTGCTTTTTGTTCTATCTTATTATTTAAATAGAATGGAAACAGTTGTTTAAGAAAAAAATCTTTGAGTCGGACTCATTCAGAAAAAGTTGCATATCAAGAAGAAAAGGTTTTTTTTAGGATAAATTGGAAGGACAGGAGATTCTGGAATTCTGGAGATCCAACTTCTAATTCATTCATGCTACAAGTCATGATTTTCCCTTTCTTTCCCCTTCTCCTTTCGGAATGTTGATATCAAGAAAAAATGACTCCCATAAAAAAACCTTTTCTGAAATGGTGCTTCCCCAATACGATACAGTCTGAAAGTGCTGTGAATCCCACAGTTCCAAGTCAGTATGTCCACTGAGTGGGGCACCAGCTATTGTTTTGCAGTTTCAAAACGATCTGTGATGGCCTGCAGCCAAATTAAGCCCTCATGCTGTGCAAAATATGTTTGCTGTAATTTCAAAGAAAAAGCTTTCAATTTTTTTCTGAGCATAAGAATATTATACTTAATTCTCTAGATTTTAAAATAAAAAATGAATACTATGGCTATAGTATTTTTATGCTCAAACATGGAACAAAGAGCCAAGTTTGGCTTAGAATAAAATTTTAATTTTATTTTTTTTAAAAATGTAGCATTTTATCCTTTGAAGAAATCCCCTTCCCATATAGAAATTGCCTCCATTGAATATATGTCTGTTTTTTATTGTGGTCTTTATGTATCAATGTCTTGCTAATTTTAGTAACTTATAACATATTCTTCACTTATGTTTTCCAATATATTTTGAACTTTCTGATATAATTCACTGAAGACCCTCTAACACTCCATTAAACAAAACTGCCAACTTTAAAAGTAGGAATCCCTTTACATAAATTACACTGCCTTTGGCCATTTCAAAAGGAAATGAATAAATAGAAAGACACTACAGTTGTGCTGAACACTGGTGAGTAGTTGTCAACTCTGATCTTACATCAATTAGACAGGATTCTGAATGATCACAGATAATAAAATCTAAACTCCCATGCCCAGCTGGATAAAACTGTTAAAGATTCCTCCTGCATAAATTAACATATATCCTAAAGCAATAGCAGTTCTTGACATAGATTTAGTTATCAATGGGAACAGATTTTCAACAGATTTCCCATTTGCAACCAAAGAACAATGGTCAGCAGACATATGTGTGTGCTTGTGTGGGTGTTTTCATTTTCCATAATATCCTGCAACAGCCTATTTTAACTAGTTATTTTCATCTTCCCCCTGTCAGCAAAATAATTTTCTAATAGTTTGTGTGAAATCTGATTTAACAATGTAAACTGTAATAAAGACACAAAATTTTCCTCACATATCAAATATAATGAACAGCAAAGCAACAAAATTAGAACAGCGACAAATTCCAATGACAACAATAACTGTGTATGAATAACCAAAAATAATCCTTTTATTAACTATCTTAAACATCCAAAAAGGGAAGCAGAGCAAGAGGGATTTCTCCTTCTACATGGATTCGCTGTGCGGTATTTAATATTTTCTTGGAAATACAAAACCAAAAAGGTAAAACAAAACATCCTATTAATTAAATGAAACTAACTTTACCTCTACTGTAAGTAATCATTCTAACACGCCTGATTTAATCAGCTCTTTGGTAAGTTGGATTATTACAAGCAAGCTAGACCTAGAAGCTATGTTTAACTTTTAGGAAATATGACCTTTGGTTGCACATGGAAAACAAAAACTTCTAAGCCTCACTGAATAGCCAGTCTTAGCAAGTTTCTATCTTTTTTCCCCTCTTCCCTACAGGTAGTATGACATAGTGCTGGAATGACAGGGCCCCATCTGAACCATGCCCAGCTCCCCAGTCTACACAACCCCACTCTATCAATCATGGCAGGATAATGCATACAGGCTGCACCTGTGACAGGAAATGATTGAGTGTTGAGCACAGGGCCTGCCTCGCCTCTCGCTTTGTGCTTTTGTATTTCTCCAGGGCCACTTTGAGAATGTTCAGAATTTAGAGCAGGGGGTAGGAAGGAACCACAAATTCAATGCATTTTATTTAAATTTCTTTTGATTAGTCGACAGCTTTCCTAGCGAAGGACTTGCAGGCTAACAAGACCGAGACTTGGTCAAAGTGCTGCCATGCTTCAGGAAGTAATTGTATTAAAGCGCAAGCAATTTATTAGAGAAGTAGCAAATGAAAAATGCAGGTTGCTGCCACTCTATTTTATTTCTCTTATCAAAATGAGAAATTTCTATTGAATAGAAATCATAAACAGCCCACTTTTTGGATATAAATAAAATATGTAAATTATAAAGTTATTAGTCAACTCTGTAAAAAAATGAAAACACAACAGCAACAAAGTAACACACAGAAAATATTTTTCTGCTTATTTAATATAGATAATTTTAATGTTCCCAATTTTGGGGAAATGAGCGTCTTAAAAGGCAATTGTAAATTCACAGCTGTTTTTTAAATTTCTATTTTTAAAAAAAAGTGTGCATGTATAATTCTATATACACAGATTGATCATATTTAAATGTTATTTGTTTGCAAATCCAATTCTAAAAATTGTTCAAGTAGTAGATTTTAAATATGCAAATTTAAGGTGATGATAAATTAGGCAGATGATCTTGATAAAAAAATTAATTATCTGGAAAATCCTTGGAAAATATGAGAAACATTAAGATATATTTTAGATTCAAATTCTCATTTATTTTAACAACCAATTTTGTAAGTACTAACAGTTTTCTGTTGATATATTGACCTATATCTCTCTCAAATAAGGCATTTTTAATAAATAAACCTCATTCTTAATCGCTTATGAAAATAGCTCATTCAAGTTCCAAACCAAGTAATTTCTAGAAGGCTCTGCTCATTTTTCAGGGATCTTGAAAGCTTGTAGTACTTCATTGTTAAAAATGCTTGCCAAATAGTTTCATGAATCGCCCAGCCCCTTTTGTTAACTGCTGAATGGCTTGAAAAAGCCGATGTTTCTTTTCAGATCCATTAATCAGTTGGTATTTAGCGAATTGCAAACCATAAATGCGTCTGACTACAATACTGTGACTAAAATGTAAAGGAGGTGAATACCTAAGCTATCGCAATACCCTGTCCCATGACTTTTGTTTTCAAACCCAACTATTGCACCATTAATCTCTTAACAGGAGATCTCTCCGAACCAGCTGTTGTGCGTGTTTCGTTTAAAGTCTTACTAAGAGAACGTTTTCCCAACTAATCATCATCCAAAATTAAACTAGCTTTAACACGGGCGCATCTTCTACAAGCAAGGGAAAGGTTTGTGGGGAGAGGGGAAAAAAAAAAAGCAGAGGGTTGCCGGCTGCAGGCCTCTGCCCTCGCTCCTTTATCCTGCAAAAAGCTGCCCAATGAAGCTTGCAATATTTTCCTTTCTCTCTTAACAGAATTCATTCCCTTGTCCGCCTCGAGCCTATTTATTCGCCCGCGGAAAGCCGAGAGAAGCAGACTTGCAGCTGGGACGCCTTTCCGAGGCCACTTAAAATAACGCCTCTCTTTCCCGCCCTGGGCTTTGCGCCCTTTAGCTGAGTCCGCCGAACTTTGCCTCACGGTTTCAAGTCTCGGCCGGAGGCGATGCAGTCCACGCCGAAAGGTCGTGCAGGTGTCTCTCTCCCCTTGCCTACCCTCCCTCGCCTAGGATTGGCCAGGAGACACACACCCCTCCCCAAAGCACCTGTGTTAATAGTGCTGAGACTTCTCCTCGTCCAGGACTGTGAAATATAAATATATACATTAAACTCAACAAAAAGCAACGATGATTTGCCGCCGCCCCAACCCCGTTCCCTTTCGCCACTCGTTCTTTCCTCCCGCGCTCGCAGGCTATAAAGAGACCCGAAGCTCAGGCTGCTAGTTAGCCGCCCCTCGACAAAACCCGAAGGGGAAGAGGAGGGAGAGAGGGAGGGGTAGGAAGAAAGCCTCTGTTTCCCCACGTAGCCCTTCTTCCAGGGAAGCGAGGAGGAGGAGGGGAAGGAGGGAGAGCCCGTGAAAGGCAAACATCTGGGGATTGGACCATATGCTAAAGCTTTGTCTTGTCCTTCGAAGTTAGGCTGCCCTTGAAGTGATTTGTCAGTCGGCCTCGCAGTGATGGGGGGGGGGATGTGGCAGGAGAGAATCCGTGAGACCTGGAAGCCAAGGTCGAAAAAGTGGGTGCAGAGGAGCGCTAGGAAGGACTCCACGGCCCAGCGGTGAAGGAGGGGAGAACTGGAGCAGCTGAAAGGAGCCTAAGATTGGACATGAGGTGGACCATCCCCAGAAAGGGGACTCTTTCACAAGACAAAAATGCACATCTATCCTTAACAGAGCTTTCCTTGTTTTGTGGCATATTCAGGTCATGCTTGTAAAAAGCCAAGTCATTTATTGACCCAAACAGTATATTAATTCTTTAAAAATGCCTTGCAGACTACAATCAAATCAATTTAGGATTACCACCGCAACACATACACACATTTTTAGTTACATCCATCTCTTCAAAAGTACCATTGGGGCTAAGAAACGCATAAGGGAAATAGCTCAAAATCATTTTTGGTCTTTCTTATATAGAAAAACACTCAGTAGTAAAAAAATAAAAGTCAAGGTGGTGACTATATAGAAAAACATATTTTTCAAACTAATTTCCCAGTTATCAATGCAGGAGTTTATTAGCCCCTGGATTTTAAAATCAGGTGATGGGTTTTAAGATCAGGTTGAACACAAAATTAAGGAGAGAAATGTATGGTTTTTGAACTTATACAAAATGCTTCCCCCCCCCAATCCTTTTAGAATTTAGAATTCATTAGAAATCCAAAAAATCAATTTAGAGAGCATCACTAAATATCACAAGTTGGATAAGGCAAATTTCTTGGAAAATACAGCTCTTCCAGAATATAGCCATATACATTACATGATTAGGACCCTGAATACAAAACTCTTTTAATGAAAATTCCCAAGTAGTACAGACTTCAAGATAGTGGGGTCACCTGTCATCCAGATCCTGCCTTGATCTAAAATAAATAACTTATTATTTATTATGAAATTTATTTGCCACCCATCTTGTATTAAATGACTCTGGACAGCTTGTATTAAGTTGATCTTTAAAAAAAAGGAAGTTCCCACAAATCCACTGCCAAAGAAAAACAGCTGGTAAAAGAAAAGGGACAGAAACATGTTTGTGTTAGAGAAGTGTTACCACTTTCAAGACTTAATATTAGTTATCCAAAGATTTGAAACTCCTAACTGTATTTGACTTCATTCTCTTTTCCTTGCTGAAGGTTCTGCATCAGGGGCAGATGAAGCATGAGAAAGAAATGAGATACCATTGAAATAATAACAGCAATAATAATAACAGTAAGGAAGGGATGGCTGATGATGCCGCTGCCTCCTCCTCTCTTTCCCTTTTGCCCGCCAAGCGTTGAACTGATTAGAGTGTAATTAAGGCCATAAAACCCTCAGCTTATCCACCTGTTTATTCACTAAAGTCTCAGGCTCATCAGGCAAATTAGCTGCTTCCAGGCTGCACGTTGGGCCTAGAGCTGGCCTGATTAATGAAGTTTATTGGGAGCTGTTAAAAGCATTAACTGAAGGAAATCTCAGCAATTCGTCATATTTAAGGGATGGAAATTAAATCTCCCCATGCAAATGAGGGGAGACTCCAAAGCAGCGGCTTTTAGAGGTTACGGGAGAGACGAGAGGAAGGTGGGGGGTGTTGGGGGAGAGTCAGAAAGGGATGGATTAGTTTTATTCTCCTGGCTGGTTTTTCTTTTTGCTCCTGGAGTCAGGGACCCCATAGGAGAGACTCCTTTGCAGGGCCTTGGACGCCTATTTCTATTCTACCAAACCCTTTGCTTATGTTTGAGCAATAACAAGGAAGGTGAAGATGCAATTTGGCAGATTGTGAGTCTTCCAGCATGGGGGCCAAATGAAACTATTAGGCTAAGGAAAATTGTCTTTTGAGCTCATTTCTATATTACTCTTCCTAAAGGACTTTCATGAACCTTAAATTCATTAAAACAAAATAAAAAATTACGTTCAGCATACAACTCATATTCAGCTGTTTAAAACTATTTTAAAGATTAAAAGCTACTTTGAAAAGATGGAAATCTGAGGTTTTCTTGAAGACCTCCAAAGAATGTAGAGAACTAATAAAGACCTAGTTTCTCTTATTAACAAAAACAAGTCCTATTGCCATGACTCAATTTTCAGACAACTGTACCTGGATGACTGAGAATTTTCATCGACATATTGCCATGCACTTTGGGGAAGAAACCTCTGAGTTTGAAGTGCAAGGAGTTGTTACATTCCAATGACTCACTGCCTAACCTACTTACTCAGACTGAGGAAGCTGCTTGGGTAAGCAGCAAAACTTCTCAAATTAACAAAAATAAATCCAGTTGCCATGACTCAATTTTCAGACAACTCTTCATTCCACAATTTCCTTGTCACTTTCTCTTTAAACCATAGTTTTTTTTACAATCTAACATAATTATCAATCAGATAGCAATTTTCAATTCTGTGTACTTTGCATAATTAAATGAAAATTTGGAAATGTTCAATTGTGTTCAATCTTAAGAAGCATTCTTAATTATCAAGCCAAATTACTGATTCCTTTAGCCAAGGACTGTCTACTTTGAATCGTTGTGGCTTTGTGTTCTTTTGTGTGTGTGTATGTTTAATCAATTTTTAAAATCATCTTTATCAGGAAATAAATTTGGATTCCTCTGCATTAGCCTAGCACAAGATATTATACTACCTCATGCATCCCCTCCTATTAATAAGATTGGAATTTAGCAATAGCAGTAGCACTTAAATACTGCTTCACAGTCCTTTACAGCCCTCTCTAAGTGATTTACAGTGTCAGCATATTGCTCCCAACAATCTGGGTCCTAATTTTACTGACTTTGGAAGGCTGAGTCAACTTTGAGCTGGTGAGAATCGCTGGCAGTCAGCAGAATTAGCCTGCAATATTGAATTCTAACCATTGCACCACCAAGGCTCTTCATCTAATCTTTTTTCAAAGCTAGTTATTTAACATCAGCTTCAACTGTACCAGTGTCTATATGACAGCAACAAGCTGGTTTGGGGATTGTAGAACAGGAAATATGGCAGAGCTAACTCTGCATCATCAAAGGAAGAAAGTAAAAGGTTAAGCAAGAATGATTATCTTAACTGACTCTTTCTCACTTCATTTTCAAATTAACCATACTTAAATTTAAATAAGCAATAGTTGCAAACATATCTGTTCTAATTTACTTTTATTGTTCTATCTTCTTGAAAAAAAGCTCTTGAACTATTCCTAATCTTTGACTTGATGGTTCATCATCTGTCAATAAATTAATCAAAGGAGTGGGGAGATTTGTGATCCGCCAGGTGCTTTTGGACCCCAGTTCCCATTTTCCCAAGTACGTATGGCCAGTTGTTGGAAATAATGGCCGTCATTCCTTTGCTACGGAATATCTAAAAAAAAATATCTGATGACCTTATTACTGATAAGAGCTAAAAAGTAAAACAAACTAATGTAAAGGGCAGAGCCTTATGACAGTCACAAGTATTTGATTTAGTGTGCATCATCTTTGAAGCTATGACTTTATAAACATAGAGCCTCTTGCATTAATTTCCACCGTTCTCAAAACTCAGAATTGCCTAAGGCATGCGAGAGAGCATCTCAAGGTGAACTTTCAAAGAGAATCCTTATTTGTGTATACAAATAGGAACTCAGAACATTGAGAGTAATTAATAGGCAAATATGCATTGGCCCAATAAAGATGTGAACTTAGAAAAATTAAAGAGGACCATCTCTGGTACCCAAGGTGCCCACATTGCTTTCTTATAGCAATTGCTATTATCATTAACATGATTGTTATTTCACACTTCAGATAGCAGGGAAAGGGGTGAACAGAGGTCCACTAACAGTGGCTCGAAAGCAAGTTGATATAATGAGTAGAAGTGGGGAGGATATTTATCCTGCGATTCCTAGTACTTACAGAAGGTAAAGAGGTAAGTTTAAATTAGTGGTTTGTATTATAGGACCTTTCTCCACCTGCATTTAACCATGGAACAAATAAGACCTAACAACATTTTTGTTTCTTTTTTATTGGGTCTCTATGATATTTGTCTCGTCCCCAGTCCATTAATCCTTAACTGTATTATTGTTAAAGTTGTGTTTTCTTTTTAAAATGACACCTGTCTTAATCTGCAAAGTGTAAACAATCTGTTATGCTTTACATCAGGGGTGTCAAGGCCCATGGGCCAGATCTGGGTGCTTAGATCTGGCTCCCAGGGCTGCCCTGGAAATAGCAAAGGACCGGCCCACAGTGCTTCTGCCAGTGAAAATGGAACTCAGGAAGGCCACATACTGCCCTCCTGAGCTCCTTTTCACTAACAGAGGGTTGCAGGAGCCGACCCAGCTGAAAATAGAGCTCGGGAGCCCATTTTTCTGGCAGAGCGCTTGGACCACCACAGGCATCCCCCCCAACACGAGTGATGTGAAGCTGGCCATGCCCCCTCTGCCCAGGCCCCCTCTGCCCCCCTCCGAGGAAAAGCACAACCCTGATGTGGCCCTCATTGAAATCGAGTTTGACACCCCTGCTTTACGTCCATTACCTCAGAAGCAAAGCCTAGTGGCCAGTAATATGTAGGATAAGAGAGGCATATATTAGCCATTTCAGGGTAGTATCAGAATGTCTCTTCTTTGCCTGTCCCTGATCATCTTTGTTCCTAAAAAGTTGGATGCAAGAATGAATGAAATAGAAAAATTACCTGCCTAGACTTGCAATGGCATAACAGTGAGAGAGCATAAAAATATGATGGCAGGACTAACTACCTTGCAATGCTTTCTGTGGAAGAAAAGTAGATACCAGTTAGATGGAGAAAAGAAGATGTAAGTATTTTGCTTATATACTAATAAAGTATATAAAGGGAATGAAGAAAAGGCAAGTTCTAAATAAAAGTTTCCGTATTGCTTGTGACTCATCTCATTTCATGGCTCAAAATTATTATTTGTTTTATGTTGTTCAATTCAAGATATGGGCCCAGGTTTCAAGAAATATAAAACACACTTCTTATGAGTTAAGAATGAAATTAATTCATCAGAAAATATTTTGTATATATTGGATACAATAGATGTTTAAATAAAATAGATGTTTTAAAAGGATTGAAAGCTTTTTTCAATCATTAACACTGTAAGACATTTGAGGTTTTGTTGACTCGTATGCTTTGGCTTTATCCAGACATAGCTTTGTTTTGGTTTCAAATCATAGGATTGAATTAATTCTAGATTAATATATATGTATCAATAAAAGTATTATACATGCAATATATACAATTTTTTTCCTTTGAATTGTTATGCTTAAGTTTATTTTAATCACAACTCAACATGTATAAGATCCTTTTCTCACTATATAACCACTGCCCCATTTTTTCCTGTTTGTGTTATTGGTGCTTGTAACCAGCTAGTAAAAAGTTAAAAAAAAACTAGTATACAACAGAATGGCATGTAAGATGGATGAAAGGGATGAGGGAGCCAAGAGATGGACAGAATCCTGCAGCCACATTCCTTCTTTAAGGCCATGACTGGCAAATGTTTTTCCCCACTAGTTGATGACATACTGAAGCAGTAGGGCAGCAAAATCAGCAACTAATTGCTTTGCTTATCATGTGCTACATATGCCAAATCAGGACAAGGTTATTTGGCAGTGAGTCAGAACAGACACACAATAGAAGCAGGATATTGCCCAGCATTGAGGACACAAATTTTACAATGATACATTTAACAACAATTGTTAAATAGCACTCTAACTCAGGAAACTGAGGAAGAGGTTTTACACACACCTTTTCTACATCTAAATCTTGAGAGGAGGAATCAAGGGAAAAGCAGTTTCAACTCGTCATCACTTTAATACCTTCTTTAACCTGGCACCCTTCAAACAATGGATGAAAATTAAAATACTGTTTAGCACATGCGGAGTGCAGTCAATTGGGGAAGATAAGTTCGGAGACACTGCTTTAAAAGTTACTGGCTTCATTAAAATAGAGAACAAACAGGAAAAAAAATAAGATTGTACTGTACAGTATCTCATACATGGATATCTTCTGACTAGAAATCTAATTATTCGTTGCACTTATTTGATTAAGTTTTTTAAACAGTTTCTCCACTGTATAATGTTTGCCTGATTCAGTGGGTTGTAAGGAAAATGCATTTCAATAGGAACATGAAATTAGATTTGCAAGTTTGCTCTGGCTTCATTGTTGTTGTTTTATTGTGCAGAATTTCTTTTAATAGGATAGCTAGCATCTACATAGCTGTTTAAAATGGTATAAATATTTTAAAATATGGTTAATATAAGAAAACAACATGGATTATTGGATTAATTTGACATAAGATTTGAGTTACACTAAGCTCTCATTTTACATGGTAGAAAGATAGTAAAATGTTCATCTAATCAATTAATGTAGCCATTTGAGAGCATTGAAAACATGCATATCCTAATAACAAATAAAAGCTGAAGTAACTGTAATTATCATGGAATCAAAGTACATTAGTTTCTACGACAGGCACGAGATGCACTATTACTTAAATGCATAGTTACTGTTCTGTATAAAGGTAGTCCTCAATTTACAACCATTGACCATTTGAAGTTACAATGCTGAAAAAAGTGACTGGCAAGCAGTCCTCATACTTATAACCATTGCAACATCCCCACGGTCAAATGACAAAATTTGGACACTTTTCTACTGGCATGTATTTATGATGGTTGGAGTGTCCCAAGGTCACATGATTACATTTCCAACAAAATCTGTAGTGGAAGCCAGGTTTGCTTAATGACTAAGTGATTCCCTTAACAATCACAGCAAAAAGATCATAAAATCAGGCACAACTCACTTAACGACTGCATTGCTTAGTGATGGAAGTTCCTGTCCCAATTGTGGTCATAAGTCAAGGACTGCCTGTGTATCATACAGCATATTCCCATTGAACTTTCTTTTTTAAAAAAAAAACTTTATTTTTCTTTTATCTCAAAGATATAAGAGAAAAACAGGAAACATCCAACACTAACAACGAAAAGAAAAATATCTTTGTGTGCAAATATCAAATAAATCTAATATTGAACATAAAAAAAAATCACTGAATTCTGAAAGATACATTAAAAAACTAATATGTTCTCCTGCCCTTACATAACAGGTCTACTAATAGTGATAAACATTCTCATCTATATTTTAACGAAAGTGCTACATTTCACATACATCTCAGATGTGGATATATATTTGTCTAATAATCGAATTGACTCAACATCTGTTCACAGTATATATGTTTTTAAAAAACCCAGTCAACAGGTTACTCCAAAAGTGAATGTAATCTTCAAATCTCTCTGTTAACCAACTGTTATTGTATTCCACACATAGAAAGTCCACAAATAGCTTTTGGTCTCTTATAAAGTTGTCTAATCCATTGTTTTTAATCAAAGTAGTTAATTTTGACATCTCTGCTAATTCATTCATTTTAAAATTCACTCTTCAATATTCGGCATCCCCTTTTCTTTCCATGCTTAGCAGGTACAATCCTCACAGCGGTCACCATATAACGAAATAGCACCCCAAACTGTTTTTCTATTGGTTTGTCCATAATACCTAGAAGAAAAGCTTCAGGTTTCATTAATATTTGTATTTTAAATATTTTCTGCATTGTCATTATTATATTTATACGATATGATTTAGCATACCTACAAGACCACCCCATGTGATAAAATGTACCTGGATTTTGACTGCATTTCACATGCTGGTTGGAGATTCCTCTATCCCTCTAGTCTGTCTGAGATCAAATACCAGCAATACATCATTTTATAAAAAAATTATTTCAATTTATATTTCACTTGTCCAAATCCCCAGGCCTTGTGAACGCAGCAACAAACAAGCTCTGGAACTGTTTTATACAGGTTATTCAAGCCTGAAGCCTGGCACTAATGAGTATGTAGCAGTCCGTTGCAGTAGCTCCCAGCACTCCATATAGGAGGGCCACGCCACCCCCAACCCCAACCCCACCCACACAACCAGTATCTGGCGTCTGAGATGTGATAACCCAGGTAATCCAGCTGGGATACGAGGGGTGGGCCTCCATCCGGGTCCACGGGAACCTCCTCCTTCCCGCCACTGCTGCTCTCCCCTCCTCCCTGGGCTTGTTCTTGTTGAGGAGGCCTGGGTCCTATTCCTATTCACATTTTACTATACTCATCTTCCCACCAGATCTTAGGGGCCAACTTGTATAGCCAAACCAGACTCAAAATGATGGATTTGGTCATCACTGACCCCACTATAAAATGAATCACTTCCCAGTGCTCCCTCATCTCCAGCCTCATGGGTGGAGGCTGATATGAGTGACCAAAGCCCCCCTCCCCTGAACAGGGAACTCTCAATCTGCTCGAACTTCATGGGTTTGGGCAACTCCCTTACCGGTAACCCAAACTTGACAGCCATGGCCCAGTTGATTAAGCACATTGTGCACCCCGTATCTATCAAGCCCCCGTATGCCCTGCACCATCCTGACTGGGGATTTGTCACAGTTATGGGAATGATGAAGGGATGGATGGGCCCACTTACCACAGATCCTCTGACACATTGTCCCCACTATCATAAACCACCAGTGGATATTTTGCTCTGACAGGACCTCACCCTCATTAGCACCTCCTTGGCCTGGTGATCCCATTTGATACACCGCCCTGGACTTCTCCTGGCTTTGACAGCTTGAGCTTACTGTCTTCCCAGGAGTTCCTGCTTTTACTATGGAGCAGGGGCTGGGAACTCGACCACTCGATGACCCAGCTGCTTACACTGAAAACACTGGAGTATCTGCAGTCCGGTTCTGTCTGAGGGGGTTGCAACTGGGATAGCAGCCACGTGTGGCCCTCCAGTTGCTCTCTCCACAAACCCCCAAGGCCCTGTACCCATATCGTCCCTGGAACGGAACTCACACAATCCCACATCAAGGACAATGATGGCCTGGAACCAATCCCACAGCCTATGTGGGATACCCTGGTAAACACATGCTTGCCTTAACTCTCTGTCCAGTCCCATCCAGAACTGATGAACCACCAACCGCTCTGCCCAAGCCCACAGTTTTCTGGCTACTTGATGGAACTCATGGACTCATTCCACTGCTGGCCGAGCCCTTTGGGTTAATGCCAGACGTTCTCCTTCTGCTCATTGGGCTCGGGATCTGTCCTCGAAAAAGACCCATAGTGTTTTCAGGAACAGTCCTGCATCTGTCAACTCCCGAGCATGTTTAATGTGCAAGTCTGCCACCCACTCAGCCACTTGCCCTCCAGTGCTGCCATTACTGCCACCACCATGGCCCACTGCAATGGATAAAAGCGGGTGTACTGGTCCAAGTGGCTGATGGCCTGGATGAAGAACAATGTCAGGCATTCCGGATTCCCATCAAAGGGCATTCTAAGGCCGGAGGCATTGGCTGTAGCCAAAACCCCATTGGCTCTGCAGAACCCTGCACAGTCTGGCACGAGTCCTGCACTCCAGAACCCAGACCTTACAAATTCAACTGATTGCTCACTCGACCCAATCTCTGGCCACAGAATCCCACCACTGTTGCTATCTCTGCCAATGCTGGTCCTGAGCTCTGATCAACTGTCCTCACAGTGGACTCTTGTGTGTTACGAGGTGCAGCATCCAACCACAGCTTTGGACTAGCCAAACGGAAGCGGGTCTGTGGCACCAGATGAAACCCTGACTGCGAGACGACTTCCGGTATCCAGCGGCAACGGACGTCTGGAAGGCTTCTCCTGCCTCCAGCGCCCGAATCCGGCCGCCGCCGAGGCCCTCAGGGGCCAGGTGTTCCGAAAAGGACACCTGCCGCACGGACGGCTCGCCAGGGGTCTCCCAGCCGACATACAGGACTGTGGGGACCGATGCTGGCGCGTCCTAGGCTCGGCGGGGTTCGGAGGCCACAGGCCGCGGCCATTATTTTGGTCGTCGCCTGGGCCGCTGTGCCCGGTGACACCGGGGCATTGGATTTATAACTGCAGCAGCCTGGTGGTGAACAGGGCACGGAGAAGAATTGAGGAGGAGAAGGGAAGGGAATATCGGTAAACGTGAGTGGACTGCTCCGGAGTGCGGGGGGGTTTTTTCTCCCCTGCGGTTGGAAGGAGCACGAGTTATTCTGGAGAGGAGAACTTAAAATAAGAAGATTACGGTGTTTGTGGAGCTCTGGAGAGAAGAGGTGATGGAGAAATTTAGGAGGGAAGGTTTGAGGCCCCCCCTCCTTCTGGGGAACAGTGGTGGCGTCCAGCTTCCGCCTTCACTATGAGAATTTTGATGACATCACTTCCCTTCGGCTTCCTGGTTGACTAACTGTACTCTGGACTCGTTGCTCCTGTGAGTGCCCCCTGGTGGATCCGGAGGAAATTACAAGGATACCGTGCCTGCCTGAGGATTTTGTATTTTTTTCTCCTTAATGGCAAAAGGTCAGAGACCAACTGCTGGAGAGATGGAGAGAATTTTGGAAAAGTTATCTAATATGGACAAGAAATTGATGAAATAAGAGCAGAAATTGTGACTATCCAAAAGGATTTAAAGGATACTCAACAAGTTTCAGCAGAAAACAAGCAGAAAGTGGAAGGTTTGAGGGTGAGATGCGGCAGTGCAGAAAAGAGAGGAGACGACAGGCAATGCTGTGCTTGACCACAGATGGATAAAATGTCTTATTTCCTTAGGTTTCAAAATTTGGAAGAAGTGGACCAAGAAGACTTGAGAGATGTTGTGACTAAATTGTTGGGAGAATTTCTTGGGAGAGGTGTTGATTTCATGAATTGGGATGTGGAACGAGTTTATAGAGTTAATTGCAATATGCACGCACGCATGCAGTTCCCAGAGAGGTTCATGTCAAATTTGTGAGAAGAGAGACGAGATGAAATTTTAGAAAACATAGGAGTGGGGCACTGATTTACAGGGGCAGGGAGATAGCCATTCTGAGGCAGATTCCCAGACAGGTACGTGAAAAAGAAAGAAATATTATTTTTGTCAAGCAAATTGTACCAGAAGGAGTGGGCTTCAGATGGCTGATGCCAGAGGGATTGATGATTTTCCGGAGGCATTACGAAAAAATCAGTACAATTGCGGAGGCTACGGCCTATGTGGAGGAACACAAAGCCTTCCTGGAATCAGATGACCCAGGAATTGAAGAAGGGAGGTTATAGATCATGGGCTGAAGCGGCTGCCGCTGTTGCGCCCTGAGTTGGGTCAGGCTGAACCCAGAGTTCTGAGATCCAAAACTAGGAAGTGATAAAGATATTTGGGATTGTGTTGGTTTTCCTTATTCTCTTTTGTACGATATTCTGTTTATTCTTGACTCTTCTTTATTACGTATTTAAAATTTGCAAACTTAGCTACTTCGTGTCACCTGCTTGCCTTATGGCTGTTGTATGTGTTAAAAAATTTGAGTAAAATTCTTATTTTAGATAAGAAAAATGAAAATTTACCATACCTGATATGTATTTGTATAAACCTTTTTTGACTAATAAAAACTTTTTGAATAAAAAAAAAAAAAAAAAAAAAAGATGAAACCCTGACTGCTAACCCTGCCAGTTCCCAGCTGCTCCAGGAGCCATATCCCAGGAAGGAACAGACCAGGGAGGAATGTCCCAGAAGCTGGCCTCCCCAAACCGCTCCTGACGGCTTCCCAGAGCCGTCGAATAACTCCACTCTTCCTGGTTGTCTTCCATGAGCTTTCTCTCCCATCACTCAGACCATTGGGCACCATGGACTCCTGGGGTAGGTGGCCTACAGGCAGTTTCCCCAGCCACAGCTGAGCTATGCCACCACTCTCCAGAATAGTTGGGTTCCTCTACCATCTTCGGACCCGGCCATCCTTTGATGGGCTGCATGGTGGCTTGTGCCTTTGGCCGCACTGCGGGCTGACCACTGTCCCCCCTGCATCTGGCATAAGCTCCTCCATCAGCACCAGGGTCCTCCTGCCTCCCACATCCGTCACTGACTCCAACACCTCTGCCATCCCCTATCACCTGCTTTCCTTCTAGGTCAGTCCACAGGTGGTGCGACGATATGATGAGCGCTGACTTCCCCTCACTTGTCCAAATCCTCAAGCCTTGCAAACACAGCAACAAACAAGCTCTGGAACTGTTTGATACAGTTCTATTCAAGCCTGAAGCCTGGGACAAATGAGTACATAGCAGTCTGTTGCAAAGTCAGTGCTGGGAGCTACTGCCTCCCAGTGCTCCATATAGGCAGCCCCCCCACCAGCACCACCCACACAACCAGTATCCAGCATTGGCATTCAGTTCCGCATCAACAGTCCACCATCTGGCACTCAGGCCTCCTGCCTTTGGCCGGCCTCCACCCACTTCATCCACATGCTGTAGCATCCGGTGCCTGCCAGTGAGTTCCAGGAAGCTGCCAGTCAGCTGTGCAGGGGAGAATGCCACCACAGCATCTTTCACTGCTGTGTTCGCTGCGGCCAAAGCTGACACCATCCCAACCGGGCTCCTCATCACCACCTGGTCAACGCTGCACTACGTGGCTGTTCTTGCCACCACTGTCATTTCTGCCTTCCTGCCTCCCCCCAGGTATGGCAAGCCAGTTGGGGCTTAACACTATTGTTAAGTTCGGGCAATGAGGAGGCAGGAGACAGTCATTGGTGACAACAGCTCTTAAGTTTATTGTAAGAACCCAGCAAAAGCAACTGGCAAACAGCCCTCTTTATATAGTATTTTGGCTGAGGCACCAGCCAATCAGAAACGTTCTTTTTTCCGCCCAAATTTCCCTCCAAAAATTCAAATACATAACACTTCTCCCCTCCCAGAAAACACTTAGTCTACTATTTACATATTATTTACAAACATAATCACGCAGGTAGTCAGGGCGTCTCCTAATCCTGGCTGACCTGCACAATTAATTCCCTGGTGGGGAGTCGAGCTCATCAGAGGGACTCTCTGTTCCTCCCAGCTCCTCCAATTGGCCCTCCGGTCCTGGATTAATAGCAGAGTCATCCCTGCTGGCTTCTGGAGGGATCGTGGGGCGTTGCTGGATTTTGCCACTTTCAGATAAGTCCTCCGACCGCCTCGGGCTTGAGGTAGCTGTTGGCGTAAACATTTGTTAGTCAGGGCCTGGTTGTTTAGTATCTGTTTTGGCTTCTAGTCTTTTTTGTAGCTGATCTATGTGCCTTTTCCAGACCCTGCCATCCCCCATATCCACTAAATACGATTTGGGACTTGTTATCCCTATAATTGTCCCTCCCAACCAAAGGGAACCTTCACTGTAATTTCGGGTGAATACAGGATCGCCTGTTGCAAATATCCTTGTTTTATCTCTCATTGTTGGATATCCATCAGGGGAATAAGTCGGGTTTAATCTATCTAATGGGCATCGGAGTCTCCTTCCCATTAGTAACTCCGCTGGGCTGTGGCCAGTGGCCACGCAAGGTGTCCCATGCTGTACGGCCAGGAAGGTGTCAATTTTGGCTTGCCAGTCCCCCGGGCTAATTCTTGATAGGGCCTCCTTGGCACTTCTTACAAAACGTTCTGCAAGGCCATTACTAGCCGGATGGAAGGGCGCTGAGAGGGCATGGCGGATGCCCATTTCAGCCAAGTACCTTTCGAATTGAGTGGCCGTGAATTGTGGCCCATTGTCCAACACCAGTGTGTCCGGCAACCCATGCGTTACAAATAGTCACCGCAAAATCCTTATAACTGCTTCGGCTGTCGTGGTTTTCATCAATATTATTTCCAACCACTTGGAATAAGCATCTACTACAATTAAGAACGTTTGCCCATGAAAAGGGCCCACAAAGTCTATGTGAATTCTAGACCATGGTCCCTGGGGTTTCTCCCATTCCCTCACCGGGGCTGTAGGGGGTAACGGCCTAGAATCCTGGCAAGCCTGGCATCTGCCTACCCGGTCACTGATGTCTTTGTCCATCTGGGGCCACCACACATAACTCTGCACTAGACTTTTCATACGTACAATGCCCAGATGCCCCACATGCAACAAATCCAAGACATTATCCCTTAACCGTAGAGGAATAACCACTCTATCACCCCATAATAAACATCCCCTTGCACAGACAATTCAGAACCTTTGGTTGCAAACTGTTTAAATTCCTTGCCCGTTGCAACGGGCCATCCCCTCTGTACCCAGCCAATTACAGTGCGGATAATAATGTCTTTAGATGATGCCTTAGCCACTTTGGCAGAAGTGACAGGGCCAGTGTCCAAAGAGTCAATTAGTAAACTTGGCATTCCCGGGGTCAGGTCTTGAATTGTGTCCGGTAAGGGACAACTGCTCAAAGCGTCTGCATGTTCCAATTCTTTGCCCCGTCGGTGGGTCAGGTGGTAAGAGTATGCTGTGAGGAATATAATCCAACGGGTCAGTCTGGGAGACAGTGCAATTGGCATAGGGCAGTCTCCCGCCAACAAACCCAACAATGGCCGATGGTTCGTGACAATTTCAAATTGCTGCCCAAACAAATATTCGTGAAATTTTTTAACACCCGAGACTATTGCTAACGCTTCTCTGTCTAATTGACTATAGTTCCTCTCTGCTCCCGATAAAGAGCGGGAGAAGTATGCAATTGGGGCTTCAGCCCCATTAGGCAACTTGTGGCTGAGAACAGCCCCTACTCCATAGGGTGAAGCATCACAAACCAAGACGAGAGGCAAGGTTCCATTATATTGAATCAACAGACTGTTGCTAGACAGCAGCTTTTTGACAGCTTTGAAAGCTGCTGGTTCAGTCCTGCCCCAAGTCCACGGGGAGTTTTTCGCTAGCAGTCTGTGTAGTGGTTCAGCCATGGTTGCCTTGTCTTTTAAAAAAACTGCATAAAAGTTCAAAAGTCCTAAAAAGGCTTGTAATTCCGCTTTGTTTTTCGGTGGTGGAGCCTTCCGAATTGCTCGCACCTTGCTCTCTGTTGGATGAATGCCCTCCTTATCTATCTGATATTCCAAAAATTCAACTGAGGCCACTCCAATTTGACACTTATTGAGCTTGACCTTAAGTCCAGCAGCTCTAAAAATGGACAATACCCTTCGCAATTTGTCTCTTAGCTCTTTCATGTCACTTGCTGACACCAATACGTCTTCAAAATAGGGACTATCCCCGGTAGACCCTGTAATAAGTGTTCCATGAGATTTTGGAACAGTCCAGGGGCGACATTAACCCCAAACTGGAGTCTGGTGCACTTAAACACACCCCTGTGCATAACTATCGTTTGTTCCTCAGCTGTTTCGTTATCAACAGGCAACTGCTGATACGCCTGAGCCAAATCAAGTTTGGCGAAGATTTGTCCCGGTCCTAATGAATGCAGCAGATGTTGTACAATGGGGACGGGGTTTGCACTTTTTTGCAAAGCCTTATTTAGTGTTGCCTTGTAATCGGCACAAATACGGACAGATCCATCTGGTTTAACGGTGTCACTATTGGTGTCTCCCACTTAGCGTGGTCGACTGGAATTAAGATGCCCTGTTTAACCAATTTGTCTAGTTCTTTGTCAATTTTGGGTTTCAGGGCAAAAGGAACCCTCCTAGCCTTAAGCCTAATCGGGGCTATTTGTGGATCTAAATTAAATGAAATGGGAGTCCCCACATAAGTCCCCTACTTGCCCAGGCTGTCCTGGAACACGTCCTCAAATTCCTGCAGCAGTTCTTCCCTCAGGTCGCCTCTGATGCTGTAGACTCCGGTGATGCCCATTCCTAGGGCCCGGAACCAATTGAGACCTAACAAACTGGGCAGGCTTCCATCTACGATGGTGATTGGTAGAGATTTGGTGTATTGTCCATACTTGACTCGAACTGTGGCGATGCCTCGGACAGGGATCCGGTTTCCCTGGTAGTCTTGGACTCTCAGTCTCTGAGGCTGCAACTGATGCTTTGCGATACTTGGGAGGTTCTTGGTGATCGTATCCCAGGACATGATTGTGATCTTCAACTTCAATCTTATACGACACCCCTTCTCTGCAGGCCCTTGTGAAGATTTTTTTCTCCGGTTTCGTTGAGGCTTGGCCCACTCGTACTGTTGTGTGGTTGGACTTCGCGCCTTTTTTGATTGGACCAATAGGTGGCCATCTCGCAGAGCTGGGGGTTTGTTGATAGCCTGGTTTGAATTCAGTTCGGAATTTTTGGCAGCACGGCTAGAGCTTGACAAACCTGCGCCAGGTAGCCTTTTTTCTCACACCTTCGGCAGATGGCTTCTTTAAAACGGCAGTTCTGTCGCTGGTGCTGGCCTCTGCACCTCACACACTCATCGTGGTCATTTCTCTCCAGTTTCCCTGTTTGGAAAACCTCTTCTTCACTCTCGCCCTCACATTCAGACTGGATTTCCTCACTGTGGTCTGGTGTCGCTTTAGCTGAGGAATTTAGCGAAGTTGGCTTTTGCAATGTTTCAGCAGCTTTGGTGGACAGTTCATGTGCCCTAGCTTCATCTAGGGCAATCATGAGAGTCAAATTATTTTTAGCGAGTAGTCGCCTCTGCAGCTGGATGTCCCGAACTCCACAGATCAGTTGCTCTAATAGGGAATCCTCTAAATCCCTGTATTCGCAGTGAGTCACGGCTTTTCTCAACGCAGCCATATAGACACTGATTGATTCGCCCTCACGTTGGACTCTCTGTCGGAGTTCATATCTCTGCACGAACTTCAATGGCACCAGGGCGTAGTGCGCTCTGAGCGTCGTCTGTAGTACTGGCCAGGGCACTGACTGGACGGGCATCGGTTCCGATAATGATTCGGCAGTATCAAATACTTCTGACCCGCAATGGCTCAGGAAGTATGCATGCTTCCGATTGTCCGATACCCCTTGCAATTTGTTATCTTCAAGTAAGCACTCGAAACGAGCCATGTATGACCCCCACTTCTCTTTGACTGGGTCAAATGGCGCTGGCGGCGTGTAGTTAGACATTTCCTTATCGCTTCTACATAGCTGCCCTAAATTGGCTGGGTTTTTAAACTATTTCTCCGCTTCAGCTCTTTCTTGGTCTCACTGCCATCCACATCCCATCCTCATCGCCAATGTTAAGTTTGGGCAATGAGGAGGCAGGAGACAGTCATTGGTGACAACAGCTCTTAAGTTTATTGTGAGAACCCAGCAAAAGCAACTGGCAAACAGCCCTCTTTATATAGTATTTTGGCTGAGGCACCAGCCAATCAGAAACGTTCTTTTTCCTGCCCAAATTTCCCTCCAAAAATTCAAATACATAACAACTATAATTCAAAGTAAGTTTTAAACCATTGGTCCATACATTCTCCATTATATTGTAACTGAAGTTTTTCGCCATTTGCCATACAATCTTTGACATATTCATCTTCCAGATTCATCTTAAATAACATTTTATAAACTTTAGCAATCCATGGTCAGCCATTGAATTTTCTAATAAGGAAAATAAAGTTGTAATAATTAGAAGGCACCAATAGGTTTTAAAATTCTTAACTAAATTTGTGGCCAAAATAATTGAATAAATACTTTATCTCATTTTTTCTAGATGAACTCTACCCTTCACTATTTCTACGGAGTTCTGCCTTGGATTCTAAAAAGTTTCAAAGAATATTGATCTATATACTTATTTTTCTTCTTCTTAGTAAATTCTTATAACACTCTTTTTGCTTTTTGCAAAAAAATAATTAAGTTGTTGAACTTACTGAAACATTCCATAAATAACTTAACTTTTAAAAATGGGAGAATGGGAAAAGGTGTCCCATATTTTACAATGTTTTAAAATTAGAAATTATAACCACTTGGTTTTATGTGCAATAATTATGGCATCATTGAGAGCTCTTTCCTTAGCAGCATCCAGAAAGCAAGACATAAAGGAGAAAACACCATAGCCTCCTCTGGAGTGACCTTTAGCTGATCCTTTATTCAAACACACTTGAAAAATGCACTCCAGAAATCGAAAGCTACATCTCAGTCTAAGGAATTATTTTGAACAAGTGGCATTTTTTTTCTTTTGCCCGCATGACAAGATACCAAATTAATGAGGATAGTATATTAAAGTAAGTAAACAATTGTATACATCAGGGGTGGGTTCAAAATCCTGTTGCTACCGGTTCACTCATGACCGCACACTTGCACGGTGCTTCTGCGCATGCACAGAAGCATCCTGGCAGGCGGGCAGAGCTTCCCACGCCGCTGCTACCAGTTCTCCCAATCCGGTGTGAACCAGTAGCAACCCGCCACTGGTATACATACATAGGAATAGTTACATATTTAAGTTTTTTTATACTGCACACAAAGCCTACACCTTTTTTCAATGAAAGGTTACTTTCCCACTTTTGAAGAACAAATCTTTATATCTGAGTTTTCATGTGCTTTTGTTCAGTAGATTCTCTCTTTCTATTATATTTGCTTTCTTAGTCTACTTAGGACTCTGTTTAGTTATAGGTAGTTTTTTTTTCTTAAAAAATTATCTCATTATAAAGTAAATCTAAACTCCAGCAATAAAAATTGGATAATGTCATTTTAATGTTGCAAGTAGATTTCAAATATTGGATAAATCAATTACACTAATCACAGCCCTTGTATAAATCACTAAAAGCAAACCAACCTCAGGATTGATCAATGAATCTTTCACAGGTTTAAAAACTTTCAGCATATTCCCAGTCATATATTGAGAAATAAAACTTTAATTCATGGAATAAGGAATGTATTTGTAGTCCTTAAAAGATCAGATTAACCATAACATTTTAACATATCCAATATGTTAGCTGCTGAAAAATTTGTGATAAATATGCAAATTCCTTTTGAAATTAAAAAAAGGAAGCTAAAGAAACAATAATATATTGAAATAGCTTAATATTGTATTTTTCAGAATGATGGGAATTATAATAAAACACTATAAAACATTATTCTTTAAAGTTGCTTTTTATATCAAGAAAATATTCTTTTTTCAACTAAAAAAATCAATGACTTCTGAGTTCCAAGTTCAATTGAGCCAATCCCAAATAAATTCTGATTCTACATAGAGAGATTAAGTAAAAGACTCTGGGTTAATCTATTCATTGGAATTCCTTCAATTTTTCAGATACAGGCAAGAAAATGAAAACCGAGAGTACAATTCTAAACTGTGATGAAATAATATATTAAAAAACAACAAACATCTGTATATTAATGTGGTTCAAAAATGGAAAAATGCTGATTACAGTGCTGATTATAATATATCTCTTATTTTATTTCTCTTTACCAAGCTAGTATGCAACTTTTCTTGTTTACTGCTATGCTAAGTACAGACAGTTTTCTCCAGGAAGATGGCTGAAAAAGCAAAAATATTTTACAATATCATACTGTATAATTTAATTATTACTTAGAATCTATGCATTATGTATCAGAATTTTTAAATTCAATATAAATATAAATATAGGCACTTGTTGAAGTGTCCTGTGAACAGTATACAAAATTAATGTGTATGTAATCCTAATACAAGGGTTTTCTGTCAGAAAGGTGTTTCATACAAATACATTAACATACCTTTGTTTGAGGAATTCCTTTTATTAATTAGAAGGGGTTTTAAAATATCTTATTTCCATGTCATTCTGACACACAATATTGCATGTTTCTTTTTAAATATTAAAATACAAAATGTTATGTCTTTAGAAGAAAAGAGAATTTTATAGGACTGTTTGTAGTGGGGGTTGTTTTAAAATAGAACGGTTGTATATAAATATAAATACAAGATTTTCCACATGCTTATAGTCATAATTTGAAATGAATGGTAATGCAGTTATTTA
Organism: Ahaetulla prasina; assembly: GCF_028640845.1. Classification (NCBI taxonomy): domain Eukaryota; kingdom Metazoa; phylum Chordata; class Lepidosauria; order Squamata; family Colubridae; genus Ahaetulla; species Ahaetulla prasina. Next base: position 59,950,048 of record NC_080539.1, read on the forward strand.
TGAACTTTTCAAAAAAGAGTTCAGAAATTATTCAGATTTTAGAGCATAAATTGTATTTGCCTCCTGATTTCTTAATATCAGTAACTACAATCTTCATAGAGTAAACTAAACATAGTATTATTCCATTTTACAGCATAAATTACAGGAATACTGGATTCAGACAATATGGTCCTCCAAAATACCCCCATTTATTTATTTATTTATTTATTTATAAAATTTATAAAATGCCTAATCTCACCCAAGGAAACTCTGGACGGCACACTGCAATATCTTGCCTTTTAGAAAGGTAGAAGCTAATGTCTGAAGTATACTGAATCTTTTTAAATTTAGAGACCTTCGTGGTATACATATTTTATATATGTATAAAATAGACTTTGTATTTCACTTATTCCATTTTATTTTTCATATTAGAGATTTTATTTTCTTTGTATTATCTTACAGGCTGACGCCACTGTTGGAGTCGTGATTGGATCTAAACATTGCTATCTCATTGAGGGGTGGGAGGCTTCTACAGGAAATTTCAGCCACTAATAAAAGTAAAATAAACAAGAAGAATAGATAATGTTATCTTCTAAACCTGTAACCACCTACAGAAATAATATGATGGTAATCAAGGACTATTCCAACCAACTAAAAACGTAACAAGCACATTGTCTTGAAAATGGAAACACTTAGTGACATTAGGACTACTACAACCGGACAACCACAAATGCTAGCAAAGGATAACATAGTTTTCTTTGTCACCGGAGTGACATTTAGTGATTGCCTGGATTTGGGGGGCCTTTGCTGGTGTGGCATGTTAATGCTTTAAAGTCCATCTTAATCAAGTTCTAGCTGTAAAGCAAAAATTTGCAGTAGACGTCTGACATCTGGTGGCAAGGTAGTAAAATGGCAATCATTCTAGAAAGAGTGTGAATGTTTAAAGTTTATCCTGGAAACCGAAGTTCCACGAGAAATCACAGTTCTGTTATTATCTTCATCATTTTTCTGAGTTTCTGAAATTACAATAGCAATTATCCTTTTGTCGGCCATACGGGTTTCATTTTCAAATCTGAAATACTTTATGTGCCAAACTAAATGTCGTTTTTCTATATTTTCAAAAATAGTGGGAAAAAACTAAGGAAAGTCAGGTTTTTGACTGGTGGCAAAGAAACAACAACAACAACAACAACAATAGAACCATGTTAAGGGAACGTTAAAGAAAGTTTGTAGTATAGAATCCAGTGCCAAAACCCTGTCTGCATCTTAAGTATCACAGGACCATCTGATACCATTTAATGGTCATCTAGATCTTTGCATCTCAGAAATATAGCCATATCATTTGCAGAGGTGATTTACTGTAATTCTACTCCCTAAATCACAAACAGGTTTTTTTAAAAATAAATAAACTGAAAGCAACCTAATTTAAAAAAAACAACACTATTCCTTGGTTCAAACTTACTTTTAAATTAATTTTGCTCAAAACAAAAAGTTACAACTGGTCTTTTTTTTTCCCCCTCATGCTAATCACAAAAACTTAAACTTGGATCATTCTTGGATCAAATTTATTATTTGGTTCAAGTCTAAAAGGACTATGTTTCATCCCCAAGCCTTCTTGGAATTGATTTGCAGCTCTATCTATTCACTTCTCACATAATTAATATTTCAAAGTAAGTTTTGGAGCTAAACTCTAGTGATGTTTTCTGTATGCAGAGCTGGAAAGTTCTTGTCCAAGCCTACTTATAAGCCAATGAAACAAATACTTGAATTTATGCATCAATAAATTTCCAGCACTCCTAATTGTTGGATATAAACCTTTCATTACTTCTGTACATTTCTTGTACAATCGATCTATCTCTTTCATTAAAAGTTTTTGGGATCCAGTCATTTTTTTGTCTTTTATATGCCTTGTCGATCACTATAGTATATCAAGTTTGGAACAAGATGCAAATGTTTTGAACATATTTCCTAACCCTAAGCCTAGAAAATATCAAGATTTTTCACGGTTCCATTCTTGTCCTATAGTACCTTTGTATGTGATTTTAGAGAACGGAGTTGAAGGAATGTTTATTAAATTTGCAGATAATATGAAGCTAGAAGGATTGGCCAATATCATAATGCAGTAAACCAAATTCCCTTTCAGAATTATCTCAATGAGCTCGAGCATTGAACTGAATACAATGTTGTGAAGGTAATCAGTGAAAAATGTAATATGTAAAAAAAAATCAAATGTGCAAGTTATAGGAGTGGGAAAATCTGGCTTCATGGCAGCACATATGAGAAAGCAGCTGAATATTGCAATTAGTGTGATTCAACAGTTGGAAAACCTGATGCAATATTGGACTATATTAATAGAAGCATTGCATCCAAATCAAAGAATGTATATGTCCACTGTACCCTGTCCTAGTTAGACCTCACTCAAAGGCATGTTCAATTCTGCTTTAAACAGGAAAGAGAGAAGAAGCTGGCTTACAAGTAACTTTTAAAGATGCCTGGCCCCCTTTGGTGAGATGGGGAGGGAGGGAGGGAGGGAGGGAGGAGGAAGAGAAGTACGATCTTCTACAATTATATAAAAAACTATCACACACAAGAGGAAACAATCTTTTTTTCTTTTAAAAGTGAGTGCAGGACAAGGAGATTGAAATAAAGAAGATTTCATGCTGGCTAGGGAATACTGAGAGTTGAAGTCCACACACCTAAAGATGGCAGAGTTGAGAAACACTGTGTTAAAATATTATTACTTATTTCAGTATTTTAGGTATGTCCAAACATGTCTTATGAGGGATGTGGTGGCTCAGTGGCTAAGGCGTTGAGCTTGTCGATCAGAAGGTGGGCAGTTCAGCGGTTCAAATCCCTAGCACAATGTAACAGAGTGACCTCCTGTTACTTGTCCCAGCTTCTGCCAACCTAGCAGTTCGAAAGCACGTAAAAAATGCAAGTAGAAAAGTAAGGACCACTTTGGTGGGAAGGTAACAGCGCTTTGTGCATCTTCGGCATTTAGTCATGCCAGCCATATGACCACAGAAATTTTTTCAGACAGCACTGGCTCCTCGGCTTAGAAACGGAGATGAGCACCGCCCCTAGAGCCGGAAACAACTAGCACACATGTGCGGGGCAAACTTTACCTTTTACACATGTCTATATAGAAAAAAAAATTAATCAAAGCAGGGTTCAGTGAGAAGAAAGTATGTATTAGGAAAATGTTCAGTTTACCTCATGATTGCTCAAACTCTTTAAAAGGCCCTGCCTAGTAGCCATTGCTTGAAAGCTCACTGAAGCACAGTTGTATACTCTTATTCTATTCTGTCCTGTCCTAGTTGCTGAGTGACTTTGGACTGTACATCATCTCTTAGTTACCCCCAAATGTGGTGAGAAGCGTGTCTACAACCTTGAGCTGCTAGAAGAAAAATGGGATGCAACTACAGTAAATAAATACAAATAAAGAATGCCCTAATGTGACAAATGAAAACTGAACAGGGAAGAAGGGACATGAGTTACTGGAGCACTGCCAGATGTCACAAGGACACAGAACTTTAATTGGGGTCTTGTGGGGCAGCATCGTGGGATCAATCCTTCTCTATGGCCATCCCTGATCTCAGAGAGGTATCCCTATCTAGTTAATTGGGAGAGCTGACCTCTTATAGACATTTAAAGAGATCTTAAAACACATTTCTCAAAGGGCTTTTAATTCTGGTTGTTTCAATTAATGTCCATCCATTGACTGTTTTTAAAAATAAATTTATTAATTCATTTTTTTGTTGATATTGTAAAACACTAAAAGACTATAGTAGGCCATATGTATAATGCATGCATGTAATTTATTTTATTTTTAATAAGTCTGATTGGATTGTTTGAAATGAAAAGGCAAGCTAACCGAAATCTATTGGTCAATTATATATTTTTATTTTTACTTTTTTCCTGGTTTACTACATAAATCCCATTTATTTTTTTATCACATGCACTTTTATGTTTTTTATTTATTTAGTGTGCAATAGTTGTCTCTAGTTTTTATTTAGCTGCTTGTGCTAATAATCTCTGTATTGTGATTCCAACATTTATATTTATATCCCTACTCATGAATGCTAACAAAACAAAACAAAACATGTGCAATCCAAATACAGTAATGTACCGTCTTTGTGTATTTATTGTCTCACTTTTATATCTGTTGTCAGAAATGTAGAGTTTAATGCTGTACAGTAAAGTAAGGAAAAGGTCAGGGTGTTTTTTGTTTTTTTTGAATGTCAGAGTAGAAAAATCCTCTCTCTTAGCCTTTAAAAGACTGCTAAAAGTGTTAAAACTGTGATCTTAGAGCTGTACCCTTAGATGCAAATGCTTATAGGATATGTGAAGAAGGGGTTTTTAATTAATTAACTTTTCATTCATTGCATTTAGAGCATTTAATCAGGATCCTACACAAAGTAAAAAGGGAAAACTTAGTCAAAAAGCCTATTGATCCAAGATGATATATCCGAAAGAAACCTATTCTTTATCATTAGCTGCCATTCTTCCAAATAATTATTTAGCCATTTACCTGGACAATCCTTGCACAGTGAAGTTTCTTACACTGACACTTCTGTTGGCACTTCACTGCCCAAATTAAACTCCATAAAGTACTTCACACAAATTTTGTTAGAGCTACTGTACAGGTTTTTTTATGTGTGGTAGATAGAAGCACATAAAGTATCTTGCAGTAAATTTTGTAATGAATGTCCACATACAGTTTATTAAAGGTCTCTTTCTGAGTGTTCCACCTTTCAGAAATTATTGCAACTCTAATGCATTTTTTTCTAATAGTTTGCAGCTTATCAAAACATGTCATGAAGATATAGGCATGGGCAAATGACTTAATGGTAAACATAAGTACTATATCATTTGCGATGTGATTATCACAGTACCTATCTTAGAAAATGTGTCACCCCATGGTTCAGTGATCATGAATCCTTAGCAAGTTAGCAGTGTGGCCTCTCTTGAATTTACTTCCAACAAAGTATTACACTGACCTGAACAAAGAACTTGTAACAAATATTTTTTTCCTAGCTATTCTCTGGTATATGATACTTAATAAACTGTGGTTAGCTTAACTATGTCTTCCTCAAGATACCAAATGAAGCCAAGGTGCAACTTGCTGGGCCATTCTTCCAAAATATTTTTACCTAGTGAATCTTATTTATTATTTTGAAAAGACAGATACTGGAAAAGGAGGTGAACTGCCTTGACCAGGGGTCTGCAAACTTGACTTTTTTAAGACTTGTGGACTCCCAACTCCCAGCAAACTCTGGGAGTTGAAGTCCACAAGTCTTAAAAGAGCCAAGTTTGCAGACCCCTGGCCTTGACCATAATTGTAACATTATTGCAGAATATACATATAAAGAGGTAATTATTCTGTTTTCCTCCTAGAAATATATTTGATGTTTTTAGACATAGCATTAAACCCCTGTTAAGAAATAGATGACTGGGCAGTAGGGTTCTATTTATGTTAAACATTAAAAAGGTAAAGGTACCCCTCGCACATATGTGCTAGTCGTTGCCGACTCTAGGGGGCGGTGCTCATCTCCGTTTCAAAACCGAAGAGCCAACGCTGTCTGAAGACATCTCCGTGGTCATGTGGCTGGCATGACTCAACACCAAAAGCACACAGTTACCTTCCCACCAAAGGTGGTCCCTATTTTTTCTACTTGCATTTTTATGTGCTGGGTTGGCAGAAGCTGGGACAAGTAATGGGAGCTCATCTCATTACACAGTAGCACTAGGGATTTGAACCGCAGAGCTATGTTAAACATATATCTTGTCTTTTCTTTTGACAACTCAGAGTGTCGTGTCCCACTCCTCCGCTGACGGCCGGGTCAGGGAAATCCGAATCAGGCTTGCCTATGCAGCTCTGCCCAAAGTCCTAGCAAAGTCCTCAGAGCAGGCAGGAGACCAGAAAGTGACTTCAGCAAGATAAGTTCGACTTTGCCTGACTCAGAGACTACCAGAAAGCAGATCCTTTATATAGGCCATGGGGTGTGGCTTCATGACTCAGCACTCATTAAGGCTTGCCCCTCCCTTCCTTCTGTTGCCTCCGCCTATCCAGTCTTCTGATGCGAGGGTTACTCCAATCAGCAGCTGTTGGAAATAAACTTTCCTCAGGCTCACATGCTGTGGAGGAGGGGGAGGGGTCTAGCTGCTCCGTTTGCCTGGGCATGGAGCCAGGGCTGGGGCCGGGGGGTGCTCCCTCCTCTGCAGCCTGCTTGGGCATGGAGCCAGGGCTGGGACCAGGAGGTGCCCCCTCCTCTTCAGCTTGTCTGGGCATGGAGCCAGGACTGGGGCCGGGAGGCATACATTCCTCCGTGTTCGGGAGCAGATAAGAAGGCCCCGGCTGCTGTGAGAGCGGGCAAGACACAACACAGAGTGACTAACAAGAAGTGCAAATCATGTTTAACAATACAAAACCACCACAACTCTACCCCAGTAACATTTCAAACCATGAAGATTGTTAAATTGTTAAAACAATTGTTAAATTGCTCTCTGATTACTGAGACCTCCTTGCCAGATTCTCCCTCAGATTTTCTTCCTGGTTGCTAGTTCCCATCCTTTCCACTTTTTTTTAATACCAATTCTGTCTTTTTTCTCAGAAGGTCTAAAAACCACAAGTTTTACTCTATTATAACTGTTAATGAATAAGGTAATTGGCCTATATGTAACCTGCATCTCTATATCCAACCTGTGTTCTCTCCCAAGCCCCAACCCACCTTAATCTAGGCACTTTGTCCAGTTGTGAATAGCATAGCTGCCGCTCATATTAGCAATTTTTTTTAAAGTTGGAAAAATTATTACCAGGCTCGTTTGGTGTTTCTTTCTCTACTATCCTTACCAGGTAGGTATTGACACGGACATCTTTCTTTTTCTAATACTGAAAGTATTTGGGTGAATGGAAAATATGTTGCAGTTATAAGTGATATCTTTGCTTTTCCAGAGGACACCTAAGGGAGGTAGAATTAAAATAGGATTACTAATATACATGTATAAATACATACTAATATACATGTATAAACACACACCCACCCACCCACACACACACACACATTTTTATCTCTTGCTATAATTGTTATTTTTATTTATTGCATTTATAACTCATGCTTTCTTTTCACATCTTCACTAGGAAAGAGCTCAGAGCCATCGGGTTTTTAATCCACCATCTTTATCTCATTAAATGTATGAACAGCAGAGAACTGCCTGTGTGAAAATAGCTAGAAGAGAGAATGAATCAAGGAAGGAAGGAAGGAAGGAAGGAAGGAAGGAAGGAAGGAAGGAAGGAAGGAAGGAAGGAAGGAAGGAAGGAAGGAGGGGAAGGAGGGAGGGAAGAAGCTCCTATTATCATTTGCTTTACCAGCTAATGGTTTTTCAACCTTCCAAAGGTCTCCTTTATCTGAAAAAAAAAATCAAGCCCCCTTGGTATTAAGTGTTGCTGCTTTAGACACTAATATACATAGACATTTTCATATCAACTGTTCAAAGCAGTTTGTCAAGGAAATGAATGTTCCTGCCATTAAAGTAATAGACTTTAATGCAACATGGACTTTGAAATATAAGTTACTATTTCTTTCAATGCCAAAGAATTATTTAAAGTAAAAAAAAAAAGCATAGGGAAATGAAAGAAATTAGATATAATGCATGGAAGGAATTTGAGACTTTCTGAAGATACCTATCCTAACCTACCCTTAACGGAATAAAATAAAACTGAAAATACGATAGTCCAAGTAATTAAATTACATTATAATCAATTTTTTTTTCCAATGACGAGGCTGTGCTTGTATTAGGTAAAAAATGATTGACCATGCCTTTCTTCTAAATCAGGGGTCTGCAACCTTGGTCCCTTTAAGACTTGTGGACTTCAAATCCCAGACTTCAACTCCCAGAGAACTGGTATCTGTTCTACTTTCCTTTAAAAGAGGGTTTAGTTTAGTTTAGCTTTTTCCTGGTGCTCCACTGAATCAGTAGACTTTACAAAAAGTAAGAGTGGCAGTTCCACACAACATATGCCCTCTTGGTGAGCTGCAATTTGCCACCACAATCACCAGATATGCCTGGAAGAACTCTGAGACACAGGAGGGAACTCATCACAGAGCACTTTGCTGAAGGCTTTCTCAAACCTAGACTCAAATCTGAACAGATTTTCTCTCAACACTGGTTAAAATAGACATTAATTTCAGCAGACAACCTCAATAAACAATCTTAAAAGAAAGTTTGTGGAATTAATGTTCGAGAAAGTTCAAATGTGTACAAAACAATTTAAGAAGATTTTGTGGTGGGTTTTTTTTCCTTTTGTTGAATTTTTTTAAAGTAATTTTGGTGAGTACAAAATGCAGAGAGGAACTCTCCAATATTAAAATATTAGGTTTTATTGCCCTTCTTCTGGTGCTCTACATTTTTAGCATTTTAGACAAACATAATCCGGTGCGCGGGTGCGCGGGTGATAGAGGGAGCCACACGTGGCTCCCACATAACACTACTCCTGCGCAGACTGCACTGGCTACCTGTGGTCTCTCGGGTGCACTTCAAGGAGTTGGTTACTACCTTTAAAGCGCTCCATGGCTTAGGGCCAGGGTACTTACGGGACCGCCTTCTGCTACCGAATACCTCCCACCGACCCGTACACTCGCACAGAGAGGGGCTTCTCAGGGTGCCGTCCGCCAAGCAATGTCGGCTGGTGGCCCCCAGGGGAAGGTCCTTCTCTGTGGGGGCTCCTACCCTCTGGAACGAACTTCCCCCTGGATTACATCAACTGCCTGACCTTCGGACCTTCCGCCGCGAGCTGAAGACCTATTTGTTTACTTGCGCGGGACTGGCTTCGTAATTTTTAACTTTTATAATTTTATAAGTTTTAGAGAGTTTAATTTTAATGGTATATTGTTTTAAATTTTAGCCGATATATAATATGTTTTTTAATCTTTGTTTTATTTGTATATTGTCTATTTTTACTATGGCTGTGAACCGCCCTGAGTCCTTCGGGAGAAGGGTGGTATAAAAATCTAATAAATAATAATAATAATAATCAGAGAGGTTTTTGGCGCTCTCTGAGCTTGCTTGTTTTCTTGCAGACGTTTCATTAACCTAACTAGGTAACATCATCAGTGTTAGTAAGGAATACTGTTTGCTGTCTTATAACATATAACATGTTATCTTTTCCTGACTGAACAAAAATGCAACTGCCATTCACTCTTTTTTTGTTCTGATTCAAATTTTAAAACTACAAATTGAACCTAGACTACTTAGAATCATATTATTTGATCTTGCTTCTCCATTGGTGCAAAGTTAATTCAAAGGCTGAGAGTTGAAAATTTCAGTATTCAAGTATTTACAGTCTAAGATACAAGTAGTCTTTGGGTAGTACATTTTATCACATTTCCCCCCACAATCCAAGCTCAATAGCCCAAGTTCTTCATAAACTAATTTAACAAAACATTATTTTAACTATTAACTTTACTGGTCTACAAATTTTGGGAAATTATCGACCTCCAAGATAAAATGTTTTAATTTTACATATTTTGATTAGATGAATTAGAAAACAGGTAATAAAGGTGCTGGTTGGCTAAAGTTTTCAAGATATTTCACAATAAAGATGTATACACAGGTGAGAATATTTGCCTACAAGGGAGGGAGGTATCTAATGATCATGATGACTCGTAAGTTCTCGACAAAGTACAGTAGAATAATGAAAATGGTACCACATAGAAGTATATAAATTTATCATCACTTTGAGAACAGCAAGGCAGATGACTATGAAAAACATGTGGAAAAATTGCTTAGGTCCTATAAAGCACTTGGTGCAAATATGTTAGTGAAAATTCACTTCTTACACTCACATTTAGACTATTCCCCTGAGAACTGTGGGGCAGAGAACAATGAGCATGGGGGGAGATTCTACCAGGATATTGCAGGCATGGAGAAAAGATACCAAGGGAAATGGAATCCATTCATGCTTGCCGATTACTGCTGCAATTTCCCCAGGGATGATGCTACTGCAGTTCACAAGAAAAAAGCCAAAAAGTGCAGTTTAGATACTGAATAAAGATGGAACTTTGTCATTTAACCTGATGTTAAAATTTGTTTTTCATGCAAAAAGCATGAAAATGTTACATGAAAAACAAACAAATTAATAGAAAGTTATGTTTATTGGTATCATTAAAAAGATAAATTTATAATGATTGGTGTGGCACCATTCTCATAGCTATATCACATTTTGCAGAAAAGTTATGGAGCATAATCATACATCCCCCTCATAATTTTGAATTATTTTGATGCAATTTTGACCTGAAGCTGTATCTTGGAAACTGAAGCCAATTAATACTCAGTACTTAATTTTCCTTTATTAGTGACCCAATTCTGGTAAAATTAAGCTACTTTAATTTCCAAGGCTTTCTCCTTGTAGACAAGTGTTCCCTTTGAAAAACTTGGTTTATTACAGGAGTTTTATCTAACTACCGGTTGTAAGATATGCCTGTAATTCTGGTGTTTTTCCCACATACTCCGTCTCTCTTCCTTCCCTTCTTCTTTAACACATGTCCCTTCTCTGCTAGTCTTTGGGTAGAAATAATTTGACCAATCATATTCTTCCATCTGCCTTGCTACCCTGTGGCACAAAAGGATTTCTGCTAATCGCTACCCATGCAACTTTCATGAATTTTATTTTCTCATTACAATCTAGAATCTACTAGATTGTAGATTCTACATGTTATGTGCTAATTCAGTTATTTGTCTAGAGATCATTTAACATAGCATCCAATGTCATGGGACCAGAAATTGCAACATAAGTGCTATTCCATAAGTAACCTTGAGCCAGCCACTTTCTTTTAGCTATAGGAAGCAGGCAATGGCAAACAACTTCTGAAATCTTGCCATGAAAACTGCAGGGACTGTCCACTGATCCAGGCAGTTGCTAGGGGTCAATACTAATTTGATGGCACACACATGCGCGCACACATACACACACACACACCAAGTTCCAATTGTTTCTTCTTTTACCCAAAGGGTCTAGTTGTTCTTGAAATGGGAATTTCAACAGAGGCAAATGGTTGAATAATCTCTTATTCTTATTCTATTTTTTTCTTAGAAATAAGGTTAGAGATAAAAGTTCTAAAAGCATTTTTAAGAAAATCTTATTCAGTTTCTTTTCTATGAGAAGAACATCTATACTACCAAATCACTCTTATATAGGGCCAATCTTCTGAACCTTCCCATCTTCTGAACCTGAAATTTCTCTAAACAAGGGCCAAAGGTAGAGAGATCCTTATTGTTTTAATGCAAAAACATTTTATGTGTTGTAATTCATCATAGTTCAGCACGGCACTTTGCTAGGGCATGTTCAATTAAACATATTTCATCATGATCAAAGAAACACCCACATGACATTAAATGAGACAGGAGATGAGGAAGGATGTGAAATCACAACAGCCATCATTATAAATGTTTATAGACATACCTGAAGTCTTATTTAAAGTTCATCCTATTAAAGGACATATTTTATGTTGTATGGCTCCTCTTAGAATATCAATCTAATAAGCACCAAATGAGGCTGAAGACAATGCTGTTATTTAAAAAATGGAGAAAAATTATTAAAATGTGATAATTATACTGACAGTTTATATGCTCAATCTAATCAGCCAGACTTCCAATTTGTCATAATGCATACTTGCTCATACGTTATTGCTTAATTATAGTAACACTTCTATTTGGAGAGGTTGTCAATCACATGAATACCCATCATTTTTCTTTATTTGCATTTAAAAGACATATTTTAATTCTGATTGAAAGCTTCTATATTATACTGAGTTAACTCTAGCCATCTTACTGGTGTACTACAAATTTCTTTTGAAGACATGTATTCTATTCCTTCAAATACCCTTTCTACATTCAATTGTCTTCATGTGAATAAACTTGTCCAATGAAGCAAAGGTATAAAATTAATGTACATTGGAAGGATCTACTGTAGAAATCAATTCAGGGCCCAGAGTGACATATAAATCTAAATAATAGACTGATTGTCTAACTCAAGATGTGCAAGAACATAGGTAGTCTTATATAACAGATAGAAAATCTCATATTCAATACTATACTTTTCCAAACCAGAAGAGACTATACTAGATGGAGCTACTGTTATAGCTGATCCAAATCCTGATGTGGAGAGGTATTTTGAGGTTTGTGCTGTATCAGAAGAAAGATATTTCTAGACTAATCAGTTGGACAGAAAACTTGTGCATTTATAAGAAGAATGGACTAAGTAAGAAAGAAAGTAGTATGGCCATTTCAGTACAGAAATGTTTTATTTTTATATACTGCATTGAGCCAGTATGACAGACTTCTGTCCAGTGGCAGACAGTCTGTCCAGTGGTAGTTACAGTTCATTTTTCCATGATGGAATCAATTTGTAGATTCTATTTCTCATGGCATTGCCCTTTTACTATTGAGTTACATTGGGTTTCATTCTATGAATATTAGAAGCATGATATTACACCAAAAAACCATCCATCAACTATCAGCCTAAACATTAGGTCCATTCAGTATTTGAAGCCGATACTTTCATAATGTTTCTAGGCCTACAAGTTTATGCCTTCTCTTTAATGGGAGTCATCTTAGTTCCACCGAGAGCAGAAGATTATACTGAAAGCTACAGCTGAAATCCACATATAAAATATTTGGAAACTCCTTTGATACAGTATTGCTATCCTATTAATTAATTTGACTTCATGATCTTCATACTGGTGGTGAACCATAACTAATGTTACAGATCTGCAAAAATGAAAAGAACACCACCAAAAATATCAAGGAGCCCTAAGATCAAGAAAATTCGCAAATAATATGGATCTTGTCTAGCTACTTATGTAATTTAAATATCATTAAGTGTTGTCCCTTATGATTCTTGATGAAGGTATCTTTTCTTTTATGTAAACTGAGAGCATATGCACCAAGACAAATTCGTTGTGTGTCCAATCACACTTGACCAATAAAAAATTCTATTCTATCCTATTCTAATTGAAAGATCTCTTTCTAGTAAGCATTAGCTCTTCATTTTAGATTTCTTTCTTCTTGAACCAAGTTATAGTCTTACAACTAAAATGATTGGGATTTTAGTGCATTAATTCTCAGATGATACCCATTCCCACAAATAAAAATAACTTTTTAATGAGCATCATTTACTTTTTCACTGAGTTATACATTTCAGCCAGATGAACAAAGTGCTATTTCTGTTGAACTATAAATGAACTCCAAAGGGTGCTTCTAAAATAATTCTCTGGCAAGTCAATCTTCTCTAAGGCTTTTTGCTAGCAGAGGACAGTACAACTTCTGACCCAGGACTCTATGCATTTTCCCTAAAGCCTTGGAGATCTCAGTGTACTGAAAGTGAACTCAGAATGATAATTTTTATTGCAACCAAAATGGACACTATAAATGAGATGTTTATACCAGGGGTCTCCAACCTTGGCAACTTTAAGCCTGGCGGATGTCAACTCCCAGAAAGCCCCAGCCAGGGCTTTCTGGGAGTTGAAGTCCGCCAGGCTTAAAGTTGTCAAGGTTGGAGACCCCTGATTTATACCACCACAATGTTATGATTCTTAGCAGTGTACCACATATAAAATATCCATGCTAAATAGAAAGCATGACTTCAATAATACAAATCAATAAAAGCAAACACAAAGAAACATAGAAGAAGCATATGATTATCTTATGGCTTAACTAATTAAAAAACACCTCTGGGAGAGTTATTCTGGAAGATCAGCAGAGTAATGGAAAGTCTCACAATCAGGAAAAGGTTGTGTCTTAAATGTAGAAGCTATGACAGAAAAATACCTGCTTCTGGCCTCCAGTTTTCAATGTACGGAGGGATAATGAGTCTCATGTTGTTCATATTAGACAGTTCAGTTCCAGGTAAAGTATAAAATCCTAGAGTGTCAGACAAAAGAAATCAGGAACTAGGTTGCTCAAAAGAATACAAGTTTATTCCATGCTATCTCTCTACAAAAATCTGAACTACTAATAGTCAAGGCAAATTGGCAGTAGATAAGAATCAACAGAATTATGGAGGGCCAGACTTAGATTTCTTGTGGGTGCACTGAGACTCCAAACTGATGATACTCTAGACCCTTCCCTCAGGCTCAGGCTGGTCCTCTCCTACATGGAGAATATCTTAATGCTCCACTATATATGAATTTATTACTTAAAAACCAATGCTTTAAATTGCATCAAGGAATTCACAAGTAACCATTATAGGGCCTATAGCACAGATGTAATATGTTACAATATCTTGTGGAAATTAGCACACAAGCCATTGTGCCAACTACAAGAATGTGGTTAATTAATTAAATTAATTTTCATTTTATTCTCATCTGGTTTTGTTGTTTTTAGTGGGGTGGAGTGCAGTTCCTGGCACACAAATCAAAATTCACAATGATCGCAACCTGTGAAGCAGTGGAAAATACTTGTTTTTTAAAAAGCCTCTAATTTTTACTGTTCTTCCTATCTAAAGCAGGTCCACACTCTCTAATGTTCTTGCTGATTGGTGAACCTCAAAACAGTACAGAAATGTTACATAGAGATACAAGTACAAACAGGTAAGAATGGTATGTTTTTCTTTGCACTTTCTTTTCTTAGACACAAATTTCTGTTGGAGATTTGGACAGGTGAGAATTGATAGAACCAGTACGACTACTCAAAGTAATTTTATTTAGGTCATAGTAAGTGTCTCATTTGGAAGGAAAAATATAAATCACTGGAAAAATGTTAAATGAATAGTTGGATCCTATGGGATAGAAAGACTCATATTGAGCAAAAGGCATCTTTCAGTCCATTCTGGGTGGTTTTTTTTATGTGGGTGTTGTGTGAAGAGAATGAAGTAGGAACCGCAATTAAAAGAGAGGCAGAGAACTGAGTCTGCAATCTGTACAAAACCTGGGATTTTGGAAACCATAGGAATTTGAATTCTGCCTGCCACTGTCATGAGGACAGGGGAAGCATTCTGTCCCTTCATGCACTCCTCTTCCTTAGGAAATTGTTGTTCCATTGTCTAACAATACCCTAACAAGGCCCATTAGAATGGGAAGTCTTTGTGATCGGCTACTCCACAGTTTTCACTTTTTAGGGATGCAGAGGGGAGGGTGAGCAAAGATATTGGCCCAGGATCAGTGGTGGGTTGCTACTGGTTCAACCCAGTTCAGGCGAACTGGTAGCAGCAGCAGTGGGAGGCTCCACCTACCCACCCAGTTGTCATCAAAATGATCTGTGCATGCACAGAAGCTTCTGCTCATGTGCAGAAGTAATGCATGAGTGAGCGAACCAGTAGCAAAGGTAAGTGAAACCCACCCCTGCCCAGGATGTCAGCCTTTTTAACTCACTTCCTGAGGTAGAGAATTCATTTTGCTTCATGAGATAGTTGGCACTTCCTCAGAGGGAGCGCCGTTAAACTCAGTGGGACTTATGTCAGTGTTAAGTTCGGGAAGTAACGAGGCTGGAGACCAGGGTAGTGACAACAGCTCTTTAATATATGGTGAACCCAGCAACCTGGCTGGGGAAAAACAACCCTTTATATACTGTTTAACTTCAGCAACGTGCTTGTTTCCTGCCCAAAATATTTAAAGATACATAACACTCCTCCCCTCCCAGAAAACACTTTACCACTATTTACATATTATTTACATGTTATTTTTCGACGTAGTCACGCAAATAACCTGGGCGTCTCCTAATTCTTTCAGACCTGCGCGGTTCAGTCCTGGGTGGTGTTTTGAGCTGGTCGGAGGGGCTGTTTGCTCCTCCCAGCTCTTTCTCTAGGCCATCGGGCCCTGGATTACTTGCAGACTCTTTTTCTTGGCCATCCGGCCTTGGATTACTTTTGTAATTTTCCCTGCTGTTTCCATCGGGAACCTGATGGCGTCGCTGGACCTCCGGGACCTCAGCTAAGTCTTGCGCCTCCCCCGGGTTATGGTCAGCTGTGGGTTCAAATAAGAAGTGGTCATTATCTGTCTCATTTGGCTCGGGTTGTTCAGCTATTCGTTTCCTTATCTGATCTATGTGGCGCCTCCATACTCGGTTGTCTTGTAATTCGACCAAGTATGACTTTGGACCGGTTGCTTTTATGATTTGCCCTGCGAGCCAACTTGGGCCGTCCCCATAGTTGCGGGCCCACACTCGATCGCCTATGCCCATTTCTCTCGTTTTTCTAGTTCCCCTTGTAACCCTCTGGTGTGTAATGGGATTCAAGCGGTCAAGTGGGCACCGGAGTTTCCATCCCATTAATAATTCGGCTGGGCTTCTGCCGGTAGCAGTGCTTGGGGTTCTGTGCTGAACGGCCAGAAAGAAATCTATCTTTGTTTGCCAGTCCCCTGGCTTGAGCCTGGACAATGCCTCCTTAGCGCTCCGGACGGAACGCTCTGCAAGGTCATTCGACGCAGGGTGGAAAGGCGCAGAGAGGGCATGGCGGATGCCCTCCTCTGCCAAGTATTCCTCGAACTGGGCTGCCGTGAATTGTGGGCCGTTGTCGGACACCAGAGTGTCAGGCAATCCGTGGGTTGTGAATAGGTGCCGCAGGGCTGCGATTACTGCCTCGGCCGTGGTGGATTTCATGAGTATGATCTCCAACCATTTAGAGAATGCGTCGACAACCACTAGGAAGGTTTGGCCGTGGAAAGGGCCAGCAAAATCAATGTGGATTCTTGACCAGGGCCCTTGGGGTTTTTCCCATTCCCTGACTGGGGCCGTTGGGGGTAGAGGTCTGGACTCTTGGCAAGCCTGGCATTTCCCTACCCTCTCAGCAATCTCTGAGTCCATGAGTGGCCACCACACATAGCTTCTTGCTAGCCCCTTCATCCTTACGATCCCTGGGTGACCCTCGTGGAGGAGGTCCAATACCTTTCCCCTTAATTTATCCGGGATTACCACACGATCACCCCATAACAGGCACCCCCCTTGAGCCGAGAGCTCATCACGTTTTTTTACAAATTCCTTAAACCGTTCGCCCGGCGCAGCGGGCCACCCTCTTTGTACCCAACCGAGTACAGTCCTTAACATAATGTCGGTATGATGCCGAGCCACTTCCTTAGATGTGACTGGGCCAGAGTCCAAAGAGTCAATAAGCAGGATGGGCGTCCCGGAGTGGGGTCTTGATCGCCCTGGTAGTGGGCATCTGCTTAACGCGTCCGCATGCCCCACTTCTTTTCCTGGTCGATGCTGCAGCTTGTAGAATAAGCGGCCAAGAAAATAGTCCATCGAGTCAAGCGTGGCGAAAGTGCCACAGGCGTTGGGCGGTCGCCAGCCAGTATTCCTAACAGCCGTCTGTGGTCAGTCACAATTTCAAAGTCTCGCCCAAACACATATTCGTGAAACTTTTTTACCCCTGCCACAATTGCTAGCGCTTCCTTTCCTAACTGGCTATAGTTCCTCTGGGAGGACATCGCTCTGGAGTAGAAGGCTATAGGGGCTTCTGTGCCGCTTTGGAAGTCTGTGGCTGAGCACAGCCCCCACCCCGTAAGGGGAGGCATCGCAAACCAGCACTAATGGCAATGAGCTATGATACTGGATGAGCAGGCTATCGCTCGAGAGCAGGTTTTTTACTGCTTCGAAAGCCCTACTTTCCGACTTTCCCCAAGACCAAACAGTATTTTTCCCTAGAAGCTTATGCAGCGGTTCAGCAACGGTCGCTTTGTTTTTTAAAAAAACCGCGTAAAAATTCACTAGCCCCAGGAATGCCTGTAGCTCTGTTTTGTTTTTGGGCGCTGGAGCCTTTCTGATTGCCTTGACCTTGCTCTCAGTGGGGTGAATTCCTTTCTTGTCTATTCGGTAGCCCAAGAATTCGACGGATTCTACCCCTATCTGGCATTTGTTCACTTTAACCTTTAGTCCGCTGACCGAAAATGCCCAGAACCTTTCTCAACGCTCCCCAATTCCTCTACATTTTCCCTGATACCAATACATCATCGAAGTAGGGAACTACCCCTGGGAGCCCTTGCAGAAGTCGTTCCATTAAGTTTTGGAACAGCCCTGGTGCCACACTCACCCCAAATTGTAATCGGGTACACTTGAATGCCCCCCTGTGAGTTACAATCGTTTGGGCTTCGGCTGTGTTGGCGTCTACGGGCAGTTGTTGGTAGGCTTGAGCCAAGTCTAACTTTGCAAAGACTTGCCCTTGCCCCAAAGAGTGCAGCAAGTGTTGCACCACGGGAACCGGGTAAGCGCTTTTCTGTAAGGCTTTGTTTAGCGTCGCCTTGTAGTCAGCGCAGATTCTAATTGACCCATCTGGTTTTACTGGGGTGACGATTGGCGTCTCCCACTTTGCGTGATCGACTGGCACCAAAATTCCCTGATTTATGAACTTATCTAGCTACTTATCAATTTTAGGTTTCAGGGCAAAAGGGACTCTCCTTGCCTTTAACCTAATGGGAGCTACCTGGGGGTCTAAGTTGAAGGAAATAGGGGTCCCCTTGTACTTGCCCAGGCAGTCCTTGAAGACATCTTCGAACTCGTTCATGAGTATATCTTTCAGGTTACAGTCACTTCTGTAGATGCCAGTCACTCCATGCCCAGTGCACGAAACCAGTCTAGTCCCAACAAACTGGGCAGGGTCCCTTCGACGATCGTGATGGGCAGGGTCTTCTTGTGTGGTCCGACTCGACTCGGACGGAGGTGGTCCTCGAACAGGGATGCGATTCCCTTGGTAGTCGTGGACTCGAGCCGTTGTGTTTGCAGGTGGCGCTGCGACTGATGGCAGTGACTTCGCCAAAGTGTCCCAGGACATGATGGTGATCGCTGACCCGGTGTCCACTTCTAGTCGGCACTGCATTCTTCTATTTTGGGTTTGGTGAAGATCTTCTTCTCCACTGGGTTGAGGCGCGCCTATGACCACAGTCGCTTGGTTGAATCCGCGCCTTTTTGTTTGAGCCAATCGCGGGTCGCCTTGCCGA